>NW_026783428.1:300000-389000 GCF_949774975.1 Lagenorhynchus albirostris
CAATCCCAATCTCTCAACTCCTCCCACCACCACCCCCCCAAGAGCTTTCCCCCCTTGTTGTCCATACGATTGTTGTCTACATCTGTTGCTCTATTTATGCCTTGCAAAACGGTTAATCTGTACAGTTTTTCTAGGTTCCACATATATGCATGAATATACAAGATTTGTTTTTCTCTTTCTGACTTACTTCACTCTGTATGACAGTCTCTAGATCCATCGACGTCTCTACAAATGACCCAATTTCATTCCTTTCATGGCTTAGTAATATTCCATTTTATATATGTACCACATCTTTATGCATTCGTCTGTCTGTGGGCATTTAGGTTGCTTCCATCACCTCGATATTGTAAATAGTGATGCAATGAACATTGCGGTGAATGTCTCTTTTTGATTTATGGTTTTGTCTGGGTATATGTCCAGTACTGGGATTGCTGTATCATATGGTAATTCTATTATTAGTTTCTTAAGAAACTCCATATTGTTCTCCATAGTGACTGTATCAATTTATATTCCCAACAATAGTGGAAGAGGCTTCCTTTTCTCCACACCCTTTCCAGCATTTCTTGTTCGTAGATTTTCAGAAGATGCCCATTGTAACAGGTGTGAGGTGATACCTCATTGTTGAGTCCATTTCGTTGAGCAAGGGGTAGGTCTTGTCTATTACATATTTGGCTTATGGAACGGTATCTGTGCTAATTTCAAACTCTGGTTTTATGCAGCGCCCCAACTCACCTTTCCCCTTAAGTAAGCATAAGTTGGTTTTCTAAACTTGAGACCCTGTTCTGTTTTGTAATTCAGTTCATGTGTAGCCAAGTTTACATTCCGTGCATTAGTGATACCTTATGATGTTTCTTTTTCTGTGTGACTTATTTCAGTTAGAATCATCATACCTGAATCCACTCATTATGCTGGTACAGGCCTGGTGACACAGATTTCATTGCTGAGTGGTATTCTGTTGTACGTAAGTACCCAACTTTTTTATCAATTATTTGTTCTCTGGGATATTTAACTTGTACTGTAGAAGAGGTTCCTGTAAACAGAGCCGTCCCAAATTTTGGGGTGGCTGTGTCTTTTTGATTTTAATTTCCCTAAGCTATAGGACCATAAGTGGAAATGCCCTAGACTCTGTTGCTTTGTTTTACAGATGTATCAGGAAACACCATACACTTCTCCAGAGTGGCTGTTGGCAATTTACATCCCGCCCATCAGCATAACAAGGCTCCTTTTTCCCCATGGCCTGTCTTGCTTTTCTGGATTTTACACTTTTCTCAGATGGCCCTTTAGACCGGGGGGAAGTGACACTTCATAGTAGTTCGGATTTCCATTGCAAGCTTGCTTGGTTTGCCAAAAAGGGCGTATGTGTTTGTTCCTGAATATATTCAGGAACAAACTCATACGCCCTTTTTTGCCAAGTGCATCATTGTCGATGTTCTGCCTCTTTTCCTATGCTTTAAATGCAAATCCAGTCTACCTCCTGAAATCGGTTTCCTGAAATTCTGCCCCGCTTTCAAGTCCTCTTCGCAGCCTTACTTCAATATATTTTTGGACGTTATCTGTCATTTATAACTCTGCAGGTTTGTGAATTACAGGGCCCCTGAGCTCCTTTCTTCAACTCGCTTTCTTGTGAGCTGGCCGCAAACCCGCAAGACTGCTTCAGGCCCTAATCTGCTTCTGGCAGGGCACGCTGAGCCTTTGGTTAATTCCTCTTCCTGATGGGAAATGAGTGTTAAATATGCCCGTCCAGACACCTACCTCACTCTCAACCCCTTGGTGATGTGGGTCCTCTGGTTTGTGGCCACCTTTGCTGGGTTCCTCACCTTTCGATGATGTGGCCCTACTATTGTGAGGACACTCCTGCTTGGTTCTCATCCACGTGGTTATGTGGACCCCCTGGTGAGAGTCTGTTCCTGGCTGTGTTCCTCACCCACCTGTGAGGGAGACCCTCTGCTGATAGGTCACTCCTGCATGGCTGGCACACATTGCCTTGGTGAAGTCAGCCGTGTGGTGGCAGTTGGAGCGTGCTGGGAATCTCCTCCCCCCGGTGATGAGGGCCCTCTTGCGTCAGGCCCTAACTGCTGGGCTCACCAACTTTTCTTAGTGAGCCCAATGATGCTTGGGCACTCCTCTTAGGATCCCATCTCCATGGGGATGTGGGCCTTCTGCTCTGAGGTCCCAACGGCTGGGTTGTTCACATTTTCATGATGTGGGCTCTCTGGTGTTAGTTCACAGAGGCCTGGATCCCATAGCCTCTGTGCTCTTGGCCGCCTGCTGGGAGGTTCCAACTGCTGGATTCCTCACTTTTTAAATTTTTGGGGCCCTCTGTTGTGAGGATCCTCCTGCCTGCCTCACTCCCAGCCACTTCGTGATGTGTGTCGTCTGGTTTGAGGCCACATGTGCTGGGTTCCTCACCTTTCGATGATGTGGGACCAATGGTCTTAGGAGACTCCTGCCTGGTTCACATCCCCTTGGTGATGTGGGCCCTCTGTTGAGAGTCTGATCCTGGCTGGGTTCCTCACCCATCTGTGAGGTGGGCCGTCTGCTGTGAGGTCACTCCTGCCTGGCTTGCTCACCTCGCCTTGTGGACATGAGCCCTCTGGTGGCACTTGGAGCCTGCTGGGAGCCTCCTCCCCTCGGTGATGAGGGCCCTCTGGCGTCAGGCCCTAAATGCTGGGCTCCCCACATTTTGTGATGTGTGCCCAGTGGTGCGAGGACACTCCAGCCAGGTTCACATCCCCATTGGGATGTGGGCCTTCTGCTCTGAGGTCCCAACGCGTGGGTTGCTCACAGTTTCATGATGTGGGCTCTCTGCTGTTAGTTCACTCCTGCCTGCATCCCATAGCTTCTGTGCTCTCGGCCGCCTGCTGGGAGGTTCCAACTGCTGGATTCCTCACCTTTCTTATTCTTTGGGCCCTCTGTTTTTAGGCTACTCCTGCCTGCCTCACTCCCATTCCCTTTGTGATATGTGTCCTCTGATTTGAGGCCACATGTGCTGGGTTCCGCACCTTTCGATGATGTGGCCCCACTGGAGGGAAGACAGTCCTGAGTGGTTCCCATCCCCTTGCTGATGTGGGCCCTCAGGTGAGAGTCTGATCCTGGCTGGGGTCCTCACCCTTCTGTGAGGTGGGCCCTCTGCTGTGAGGTCAATCATGCCTGTCTGGCACACGTCACCTTGGCGACGTGGGCCCTCTGGTGGCAGTTGGAGTGTGCTGGGATCCTCCTCCCCTCAGTGATGAGGGCCCTCTTGCCTTAGGCCATAACTGCTGGGCTCCCCACATTTTCTGATGTGCGCCAAGTGAGTGAGGACACTCTTGCCAGGTTCCCATCCCCATGGGGATATGGGCCTTCTGCTCTGAGGTCAAAACGGCTGGCTTGCTCACAGTACCATGATGTGGGCCCTCTGCTGTGAGTTCACTCCGGCAAGGATCCCTTATCATCGGTGCTCTGAGCCGCCTGCTGGGAGGTTCCAACTGCTGGATTCCTCACCTTTTTTATTCTATGTGCCCTCTGTTGTGAGGCTCCTCCTGCCTGCCTCACTGCCAGCCCCTTGGTGATGACTGTCCTATGGCTTGAGGCCACATGTGCTGCGTTCCTCACCTTTCGATGATGTGGCCCCACTCGTGTGAGGACACTCCTGCCTGGTTCCCATCCCCTTGGTGAGGTGGGCCCTCTGGCGAGAGTCTAATCCTGGCTGGGTTCCTCAACGTCCTGTGAGGTAGGCCCTCTGCTGTGAGGTCACTCCTGCCTGGCTGGCACACGTCACCTTGGAGACGTGAGCCCTCTGGTGGCAGCTGGAGCGTGCAGGGTGCCTCCTCCTCTCGGTGATGACGGCCCTCTGGCGTCAGGCCCTAAATGGTGGGCTCCCCAAATTTTCTGATGTGCGCCCAGTGGTGCGAGGACACTCCAGCCAGGTTCCCATTCCCATGGGGATGTGGGCCTTCTGCGCTGAGGTCCCAACGCCTGGGTTGCTCACAGTTTTATGATGTGGGCCCTCTGCTGTGAGTTCACTGTGGCCTGGATCCCATAGCCTCGGTGTTCTGGGCCGCCTGCTGGAAGGTCTAAATGCTGGAATCCTCACGTTTTTTATATTATGTGCCCTGTGTTGTGAGGCTCCTCCTGCCTGCCTCATTCCAAGGCCCTTGGTGATGTGGGTCCTCTGGTTTGAGGACACATGTGCTGGGTTCCTCACCTTAAGATGATGAGGCCCCACTGGTGTGAGGATAATCCTGACTGGTTCCCATCCCCTTTGTGATGTGGGCCCTCTGGTGAGAGTCTGATCCTGGCTGGGTTCCTCACCCATCTGTGAGGTGGGCCCTCTACTATCAGGTAACTCTTGCCTGGCTTGCTCACCTCGCCTTGTTGACATGAGCCCTCTGGTGGCACTTGGACCCTGCTGGGAGCCTCCTCACCTCTGTGATGAGGGCCCTCTGACGTCAGGCCCTAACTGCTGGGCTCCCCAACTTTTCTTAGTGAGCCCAGTGATGCTCGGGCACTCCTCTTAGGTTCCCATCTCCATGGGCATGTGGGCCTTCTGCTCTGAGGTTCCAACGGCTGGGTTGATCACAATTTCATGATGTGGGCTCTCTGGTGTTAGTTCACTGTGGCCTGGATCCCATAGCCTCTGTGCTCTTGGCCGCCTGCTGGGAGGTTCCAACTGCTCGATTCCTCAACTTTTGTATTCTATGGGTCCTGTGTTGTGATGCTCCTCCTGCCTGCCTCACTCGCAACCCCTTCGTGATGTGGGTCTTCTGGTTTGAGGCCACATGTGCTGGGTTCCGCAACTTTCTATGATGTGGCCCCACTGGTGTGAGGACACTCCTGCCTGGTTCCCATCCCCTTGGTGATGTGGGCCTTCTGGTGACAGTCTTATCCTGGCTGGGTTCCTCACTCTTCTGTGAGGTAGGCCCTCTGCTGTGAGGTCAATCCTGCCTGACTTGCACACATCACCTTGGCGACGTGGGCCCTCTGTTGGCACATGGAACCTGCTGGGAGCCTCCTGCCCTCGGTGATGATGGCCCTCTAGCCTCAGGCCCTAACTGCTGGGCTCCCCACGTTTTCTGATGTGAGCCCAGTGATGCCAGGACACTCCTGTCAGGTTCCCATCCCCATGGGGATGTGGGCTTTCTGCTCTGAGGTCCCAATGCCTGGGTTGCTCACAGTTTCATGATGTGGGCTCTCTGGTGTTAGTTCACTCCTGCCTGCATCCCATAGCTTCTGTGCTCTCGGCCGCCTGCTGGGAGGTTCCAAATGCTGGATTCCTCACCTTTTTAATTCTTTGGGCCCTCTGTTTTTAGGCTACTCCTACCTGCCTCACTCCCATCCCCTTTGTGATGTATGTCCTCTGATATGAGGCCACATGTGCTGGGTTCCTCACCTTTCGATGATGTGGCCCCACTGGTGGGAGGACAGTCCTGACTGGTTCCCATCCCCTTGGTGTTGTGGGCCCTCTGGTGAGAGTCTCATCCTGCCTCGGTTCCTCACCCTTCTGTGAGATAGGCCCTCTGCTGTGAGGTCACTACTGCCTGGCTGGCGCATGCCACCTTGTAGACGTGGGCCCTCTGTTGGCAGTTGGAACCTGCTGGGAGTCTCCTCCCCTCAGTTATGAGGGCCCCCTGGCGTCAGGCCCTAACTGCTGGGCTCCTAACATTTTCTGATATGTGCTAAGTGGTGCGAAGCCACTCCTGCCAGGTTCCCATCCCAATGGGGATGTGGGCCTTGTGTTCTGAGGTCCCAACGGCTGGGCTGCTCACAGGTTCATGATGTGGGCCCTCTGCTGTGAGTTCACTGCGGCCTGGATCCCATAGCCTCGGTGCTCTGGGCCACTTGCTGGGAGGTTCCAACTGCTGGATTCCTCAACTTTTATATTCTATGGACCCTGTGTTGTGAGGCCGGTCCTGCCAGCCTCATTCCGAACCCCTTGGTGATGTGGTTCCTGTGGTTTGAGGCTACATGTGCTGGGATCCTCACCTTTCGATGATGTTGTCCCACTGGTGTGGGGACACTCCTGCCTGGTTCCCATCCCCTTGGTGATGTGGGCCCTCTGGTGAGAGTCTGATCCTGGCTGTGTTCCTCACCCTTCTGTGAGGGGGGCCTTCTGCTGTGAGGTCACTCCTGCCGGGCTGGCACACATCGCCTTGGCGACGTTGGCCCTCTGGTGGCAGCTGGAGCCTGCTGGGAGCCTCCTCCTCTCGGTGATGAGTGCCCTCTAGTGTCAGGCCCTAACTTCTGAGCACCCCACGTTTTCTGATGTGAGCCCAGTGATGCCAGGACACTCCTGTCATGTTCCCATCACCATGGGGATGTGGGCCTTCTGCTGTGAGGTCCCAATGTCTGGGTTGCTCACAGTTTCATGATGTGGGCTGTCTGGTGTTAGTTCACTGTGGCCTGCATCCCCTAACCTCTGTGCTCTGGGCCGCCTGCTGGGAGGTTCCAAATGCTGGATTCCTCACCTTTCTTATTTTGGGGCCCTCTGTTATGAGGCTCCTCCTGCCTGCCTCACTCCCAGCCCCTTGGTGATGGGTGTCCTATGGTTTGAAGCCACATGTTCTGGGTTCCTCATCTTTAGATGATGTGGCCCTACTCATGTGAGGACACTCCTGCCTGGTTCCAATCCATTTGGTGATGTGGGCCCTCTGGTGCGAGTCTGATCCAGACTGGGTTCGTCACACTTCTCTGAGGTGGGCCCTCTGCTGTGAGGTCATTCGTGCCTGGTTGGCACACATTGCCTTGGTGACGTCAGCCCTCTGGTGGCAGTTGGAGCCTGCTGGGAGCCTCCTTCCCTTGGTGATGAGGGTCCTCTGGCGTCAGGCCCTAACTGCTGGTCGCCCAAAATTTTCTGATACGTTCTCAGTGGTGAGAGGACACTCCTACCAGATTTCCATCCCCATGGGGATGTGGGTCTCCTGCTCTGAGGTCCCAATGGCTGGGTTGCTCAGTTTCATGACATGGGCCCTCTTCTGTGAGTTCACTGTGGCCTGGATCCCATAGCCTCGGTGCTCTGGGCCGCCTGCTGGGAGGTTCCAACTGCTGGATTCCTCACTTTTTTATTCTATGGGCCCAGTGTTGTGAGGCTACTCCTGCCTGCCTCACTCCAAGGTCCTTGGTGATGTGGGTCCTCTGGTTTGAGGACACATGTGCTGAGTACCTCACCTTTCGATGATGTGGCCCCACTGGTGTGAAGACACTCCTGCCTGGTTCCCATCCCCTTGGTGATGTGGGCCCTCTGGTGAGAGTCTGATGTTGGCTGGGTTTCTCACCCTTCTGTGAGGTGGGACCTCTGCTGTGAGGTAACTCCTGCCTGGCCTGCTCACGTTGCTTGGCAATGTGAGCCCTCAGGTGGCAGTTGGAGCCTGCTGGGAATCTCCTCCCCTCAGTTATGAGAGCTCTGGGTAAAACACATATGCCCTTTTTTGCCAAGTGCATTATTTTCCAAGTTCTGTCTCTTGTCCTATGCTTTAAGAGCGACTCTCGTGTACCTTCTGAAATCGGTTTCCAGCAATTTTGCCCCGCATTCAAGTCCTCTTCGCAGCCTTACTTCAGTACAATTTTGGATGATAGCTGTCATATATAACTCTGCAGGTTTGTGAATTACAGTGCCCCTGAGCTCCTGTCTTCAACTCGCTTTCTTGTGAGGTGGCCGCAACACCGCAGGATTGCTTCAGGCCCTAGTGTGGTTCCGGCATGGCACGCGTGGCCTTTGGTTAATTCCTCTTCCTGGTGGGAAGTGAGAGTTAAATTTGCCCGTCCAGACACCTCCAGCTAGTCTCTCATTGGTTCTCCCTATTTCTGTTCATTTTCCGCATTAATTGCAAACTGCGCCAAACAGGAGGTTAAAGGCACTGACTCTCCAAGTGGGGAGAGTGTTAGTAAAGCGTCTGGAATGTTGCACCCGAGTTCCAGGGGACAAAAACTGAGACACATTTAAATACATTTCCCGAACACATGGTGGATCATACTCTGGGTTCCACATGCATGTTTTAGCTGAAGGAAGAATCCCTTAAACCTAGAGAGTTGAGACCCATGGAATGGGTACCATGCAATATGACTTCAAAGGGTCTACATTTGCTCACCGAACCTCACCATTCCTATCACTGCTGCGTTTATGCCGCTGTACACACGCTTGATTCTCTTTCGGAGCCATATAAATCCATAGGTTGTAAGATTCTTACTAGTCAGGTATATTTTTAGGCGTTTAATATGGGGTGTTGAGTCCACTTCGTTGAGCAAGGAGTAGCTCTTGTCTATTACATATTTGGCTTATGGAACGGTATCTGCGTTAATTTCAATCTCTGGTTTTATGCAGCACCCCAACTCACCTTTCACCTTAAGCACGCATAAGTTGGTTTTCTATATTTGAGACCCTGTTCTGTTTTGTAATTCAGTTCCTCTGTAGCCAAGTTTACATTCCGTTTAGTAGTGATATCTTATGATGTTTCTTTTTCTGTGTGACTTATTTCACTTAGAATCATCGTACCTGAATCCACTCATTATGCTGCTACGGGCCTGATGACATAGATTTCATTGCTGAGTGATATTGCATTGTACGTAAGTACCACAACTTCTTTATCCATTTTGCCCTTTCTGTGATATTGAACTTGTACCGTAAACGAGGTTCTTGTAAACAGAGCCATCTCAAACTTTGCGGTGGCTGTGTCTTTTTGATTTTAATTTCCCTATGCTATAGGGCCATAAGTGGAAGTGCCCTAGGCTCTGTTGCTTTGTTTTGAAATGTTTCAGGAAACACCATAGACTTCTCCAGAGTGGCTGTTGGCAATTTACATCCCGCCCATCAGCATAACCATGCTCCCAGTTCTCCATGGCCTCTCCTGTCTTTCTGGATTTTACACTTTTTTCAGATGGCCCTTTTGACCGGGGGGCAGTGAGACTTCATTGTAGTGCAGATTTCCTTTGCAAGCTTGCTTGGTTGGCCAAAAAGGGCGTATGCGTTTTTTCCTGAATATATTCAGGAAAAAACGCATACGCCCTTTTTGGCCAAGTGCATCATTGTCGACGTTCTGCCTCTTTTCCTATGCTTTAAATGCAATTCCAGCCTACCTCCTGAAATCGGTTTCCTGCAATTCTGCCCCGCTTTCAAGTCCTCTTGGCAGCCTGACTTCAATATATTTTTGGACGATAGCTGTCATTTATAACTCTGCAGGTTTGTGAATTACAGTGCCCCTGAGCTCCTTTCTTCAACTCGCTTTCTTGTGAGCTGGCCGCAACACCGCAGGATTGCTTCAGGCCCTAATCTGGTTCCGGCACGGCACGCTGAGCCTTTGGTTAATTCCTCTTCCTGGTGGGAAATGAGAGTTAAATTTGCCCGTCCAGACACCTCCAGCTAGTCTCTCATTGGTTCTCCCTATTCCTGTTCATCTGCCGCAGAAATTGCAAACTGGGCCAAACAGGAGGTTAAAGGCACTGACTCTCCAAGTCGGGAGAGTGTTAGTAAAGCGTCTGGAATGTTGCACCCGAGTACCAGGGGACAAAAACTGAGACACATTTGAACACCTTTCCCGAACACACGGTGGATCATACTCTGGGTTCCACATGCATGTTTTAGCTGAAGGAAGCATCCCTTAAACCTGGAGAGTTGAGACCATGGAATGGGTACCATGCAATATGACTTCAAATGGTCTGCATTTGCTCACCGAACCTCTCCAATCCTATCACTGCTGCGTTTATGCCCCTGTACACACGCTTGATTCTCTTTCGGAGACATAGCAATCCATAGGTTTTAAGATACTTACTAGTCAGGTACATTCTTAGGCGTTTAATATGGGGTGTTGAGTCCATTTCATTGAGCAAGGAGTAGCTCTTGTCTTTTCCTTATTTGGCTTAAGGAACTTTATCTGTGCTCATTTCAATCTCTGGTTTTATGCAGCACCCCAACTCACCTTTCCCCTTAAGCAAGCATAAGTTGGTTTTCTACATTTGAGACCCTGTTCTGTTTTGTAATCCAGTTCCTGTGTAGCCAAGTTTACATTCTGTGTATTAGTGATATCTTATGATGTTTCTTTTTCTTTGTGACTTATTTCAGTTAGAATCATCATACCTGAATCCACTCATTATGCTGCTACGGGCCTGATGACATAGATTTCATTGCTGAGTGATATTGCATTGTACGTAAGTACCACAACTTCTTTATCCATTTTTCACTTTCTGCGATATTGAACTTGTACCGTAAACGAGGTTCTTATAGACAGAGCCGTCCCAAACTTTGGGGTGGCTGTGTCTTTTTGATTTTAATTTCCCTAAGCTATAGGACCATAAGTGGAAGTGCCCCAGGCTCTGTTGCTTTGTTTTTTAGATGTTTCAGGAAACACCATACACTTCTCCCGAGTGGCTGTTGGCAATTTACATGCCGCCCATCAGCATAACAAGGCTCCCAGTTCTCCATGGCCTGTCCTGCCTTTCTGGATTTTACACTTTTTTCAGATGGCCCTTTTGACCGGGGGGAAGTGAGACTTCATTGTAGTGCAGATTTCCTTTGCAAGCTTGCTTGGTTGGCCAAAAAGGGCGTATGCGTTTTTTCCTGAATATATTCAGGAAAAAACGCATACCCCCTTTTTGGCCAAGTGCATCATTGTCGACGTTCTGCCTCTTTTCCTATGCTTTAAATGCAATTCCAGTCTACCTCCTGAAATCGGTTTCCTGCAATTCTGCCCCGCTTTCAAGTCCTCTTGGCAGCCTGACTTCAGTATATTTTTGGACGATAGCTGTCATTTATAACTCTGCAGGTTTGTGAATTACAGTGCCCCTGAGCTCCTTTCTTCAACTCGCTTTCTTGTGAGCTGGCCGCAACACCGCAGGATTGCTTCAGGCCCTAATCTGGTTCCGGCACGGCACGCTGAGCCTTTGGTTAATTCCTCTTCCTGGTGGGAAATGAGAGTTAAATTTGCCCGTCCAGACACCTCCAGCTAGTCTCTCATTGGTTCTCCCTATTCCTGTTCATCTTCCGCAGAAATTGCAAACTGGGCCAAACAGGAGGTTAAAGGCACTGACTCTCCAAGTCGGGAGAGTGTTAGTAAAGCGTCTGGAATGTTGCACCCGAGTACCAGGGGACGAGAACCGAGACATATTTGAACACGTCTCCCGAGCACACATTTGATCATACTCTGGGTTCCACATGCATGGTTTAGCTGAAGGAAGAATCCCTTAAAGCTGGAGAGTGGAGACCCGTGGAATGGGTACCATGCAATATGACTTCAAAGGGTCTTCATTTGCTCACCGAACCTCTCCAATCCTATCACTGCTGCGTTTATGCCCCTGTACACACGCTTGATTTTCTTTCGGAGACATAGCAATCCATAGGTTTTAAATTACTTACTAGTCAGGTACATTCTTAGGCGTTTAATATGGGGTGTTGAGTCCATTTCATTGAGCAAGGAGTAGCTCTTGTCTATTCCATATTTGGCTTAAGGAACTTTATCTGTGCTCATTTCAATCTCTGGTTTTATGCAGCACCCCAACTCACCTTTCCCCTTAAGCAAGCATAAGTTGGTTTTCTACATTTGAGACCCTGTTTTGTTTTGTAATCCAGTTCTTGTGTAGCCAAGTTTACATTCCGTGTATTAGTGATATCTTATGATGTTTCTTTTTCTGTGTAACTTATTTCAGTTGGAAGCATCATACCTGAATCCACTCATTATGCTGCTACGGGCCTGATGACATAGATGTCATTGCTGAGTGATATTGCATTGTACGTAAGTACCACAACTTCTTTATCCATTTTGCGCTTTCTACGATATTGAACTTGTACCATAAACGAGCCGTCCAAAACTTTGGGGTGGCTGTGTCTTTTTGATTTTAATTTCGCTAAGCTATAGGACCATAAGTGGAAGTGCCCTAGTCTCTGTTGCTTTGTTTTTTAGATGTTTCATGAAATACCATACACTTCTCCCGAGTGGCTGTTGGCAATTTACATCCCGCCCATCAGCATAACAAGGCTCCCAGTTCTCCATGGCCTGTCCTGCCTTTCTGGATTTTACACTTTTTTCAGATGGCCCTTTTGACCGGGGGGAAGTGAGACTTCATTGTAGTGCAGATTTCCTTTGCAAGCTTGCTTGGTTGGCCAAAAAGGGCGTATGCGTTTTTTCCTGAATATATTCAGGAAAAAACGCATACGCCCTTTTTGGCCAAGTGCATCATTGTCGATGTTCTGCCTCTTTTCCTATGCTTTAAATGCAATTCCGGTCTACCTCCTGAAATCGGTTTCCTGCAATTCTGCCCCGCTTTCAAGTCCTCTTGGCAGCCTTACTTCAGTATATTTTTGGACGATAGCTGTCATTTATAACTCTGCAGCTTTATAAATTACAGTGCCCCTGAGCTCCTTTCTTCAAGTCGCTTTCTTGTGAGCTGGCTGCAACACCACAGATTGCTTCAGGCCCTAATCTGGTTCCGGCACGGCACGCTGAGCCTTTGCTTAATTCCTCTTCCTGGTGGGAAATGAGAGTTAAATTTGCCCGTCCAGACACCTCCAGCTAGTCTCTCATTGGTTCTCCCTATTCCTGTTCATCTTCCGCAGTAATTGCAAACTGGGCCAAACAGGAGGTTAAAGGCACTGACTCTCCAAGTCGGGAGAGTGTTAGTAAAGCGTCTGGAATGTTGCACCCGAGTACCAGGGGACGAAAACGGAGACATATTGGAACACGTCTCCCGATCACACGTTTGATCATACTCTGGGTTCCACATGCATGGTTTAGCTGAAGGAAGAATCCCTTAAACCTGGAGAGTTGAGACCCGTGGAATGGGTACCATGCAATATGACTTCTAAGGGTCTTCGTTTGCTCACCGAACCTCTCCAATCCTATCACTGCTGCGTTTATGTCAGTGTACACACGCTTGATTCTCTTTCGGAGACATAGCAATCCATCGGTTTTAAGATACTTACTAGTCAGGTACATTCTTAGGTGTTTAATATGGGGTGTTGAGTCCATTTCATTGAGCAATGAGTAGCTCTTGTCTATTCCATATTTGGCTTAAGGAACTTTATCTGTGCTCATTTCAATCTCTGGTTTTAGGCAGCACCCCAACTCACCTTTCCCCTTAAGCAAGCATAAGTTGGTTTTCTAAATTTGAGACCCTGTTCTGCTTTGTAATTCAGTTCCTGTGTAGCCAAGTTTACATTCCACGTATTAGTGATACCTTATGATGTTTCTTTTTCTGTGTGACTTATTTCAGTTAGAAGCATCATACCTGAATCCACTCATTATGCTGCTACGGGCCTGATGACATAGATGTCATTGCTGAGTGATATTGCATTGTACGTAAGTACCACAACTTCTTTATCCATTTTGCGCTTTCTGCGATATTGGACTTCTACCGTAAACGAGCCGTCCCAAACTTTGAGGTGGCTGTGTCTTTCTGATTTTAATTTCCCTAATCTATAGGACCATAAATGGAAGTGCCCCAGGCTCTGTTGCTTTGTTTTTTAGATGTTTCAGGAAACACCATACGCTTCGCCGGAGTGGCTGTTGGCAATTTACATCCCGCCTATCAGCATAACAAGGCTCCCAGTTCTCCATGGCCTGTCCTGCCTTTCTGGATGTTACACTTTTTTCAGACGGCCCTTTTGAGCGGGGTGAAGTGAGACTTCATTGTAGTGCAGATTTCCTTTGCAAGCTTGCTTGGTTGGCCAAAAAGGGCGTATGCGTTTTTTCCTGAATATATTCAGGAAAAAACGCATACGCCCTTTTTGGCCAAGTGCATCATTGTCGACGTTCTGCCTCTTTTCCTATGCTTTAAATGCAATTCCAGTCTACCTCCTGAAATCGGTTTCCTGCAATTCTGCCCCGCTTTCAAGTCCTCTTGGCAGCCTGACTTCACTATATTTTTGGACGATAGCTGTCATTTATAACTCTGCAGGTTTGTGAATGACAGTGCCCCTGAGCTCCTTTCTTCAACTCGCTTTCTTGTGAGCTGGCCGCAACACCGCAGGATTGCTTCAGGCCCTAATCTGGTTCTGGCACGGCACGCTGAGCCTTTGGTAAATTCCTCTTCCTGGTGGGAAATGAGAGTTAAATTTGCCCGTCCAGACACCTCCAGCTAGTCTCTCATTGGTTCTCCCTATTCCTGTTCATCTTCCGCAGAAATTGCAAACTGGGCCAAACAGGAGGTTAAAGGCACTGACTCTCCAAGTCGGGAGAGTGTTAGTAAAGTGTCTGGAATGTAGCACCCGAGAACCAGGGGATGAGAACGGAGACATATTTGAACACGTCTCCCGATCACACGTTTGATCATACTCTGGGTTCCACATGCATGGTTTAGCTGAAGGAAGAATCCCTTAAAGCTGGAGAGTGGAGACCCGTGGAATGGGTACGATGCAATATGACTTCAAAGGGTCTTCATTTGCTCACCGAACCTCTCCAATCCTATCACTGCTGCGTTTATGTCAGTGTACACACGCTTGATTCTCTTTCGGAGACATAGCAATCCATAGGTTTTAAGATACTTACTAGTCAGGTACATTCTTAGGTGTTTAATATGGGGTGTTGAGTCCATTTCATTGAGCAAGGAGTAGCTCTTGTCTATTCCATATTTGGCTTAAGGAACTTTGTCTGTGCTCATTTCAATCTCTGGTTTTAGGCAGCACCCCAACTCACCTTTCCCCTTAAGCAAGCATAAGTTGGTTTTCTAAATTTGAGACCCTGTTCTGTTTTGTAATCCAGTTCTTGTGTAGCCAAGTTTACATTCCGTGTATTAGTGATATCTTATGATGTTTCTTTTTCTGTGTGACTTATTTCAGTTAGAAGCATCATACCTGAATCCACTCATTATGCTGCTACGGGCCTGATGACATAGATGTCATTGCTGAATGATATTGCATTGTACATAAGTACCACAACTTCTTTATCCATTTTTCACTTTCTGCGATATTGAACTTGTACCATAAACGAGGTTCTTGTAAACAGAGCCATCCCAAACTTTGGAGTGGCTGTGTCTTTTTGATTTTAATTTCCCTAAGCTATAGGACCATAAGTGGAAGTGCGCTAGGGTCTGTTGCTTTGTTTTTTAGATGTTTCAGGAAACACCATACACTTCTCCCGAGTGGCTGTTGGCAATTTATATCCCACCCATCAGCATAACCATGCTCCCAGTTCTCCATGGCCTGTTCTGCCTTTCTGGATTCTACACTTTTTTCAGATGGCCCTTTTGACGGGGTGAATTGAGACTTCATTGTAGTGCAGATTTCCTTTGCAAGCTTGCTTGGTTGGCCAAAAAGGGCGTATGCGTTTTTTCCTGAATATATTCAGGAAAAAACGCATACGCCGTTTTTGGCCAAGTGCATTATTGTGGACGTTCTGCCACTTTTCCTATGCTTTAAATGCAATTCCAGTCTACCTCCTGAAATCGGTTTCCTGCAATTCTGCCCCGCTTTCAAGTCCTCTTGGCAGCCTTACTTCAGTATATTTTTGGACGATAGCTGTCATTTATAACTCTGCAGGTTTGTGAATTACAGTGCCCCTGAGCTCCTTTCTTCAACTCGCTTTCTTGTGAGCTGGCCGCAACACCGCAGGATTGCTTCAGGCCCTAATCTGGTTCCGGCACGGCACGCTGAGCCTTTGGTTAATTCCTCTTCCTGGTGGGAAATGAGAGTTAAATTTGCCCGTCCAGACACCTCCAGCTAGTCTCTCATTGGTTCTCCCTATTCCTGTTCATCTTCCGCAGAAATTGCAAACTGGGCCAAACAGGAGGTTAAAGGCACTGACTCTCCAAGTCGGGAGAGTGTTAGTAAAGCGTCTGGAATGCTGCACCCGAGTACCAGGGGACAAAAACTGAGACACATTTGAACACCTTTCCCGAACACACGGTGGATCATACTCTGGGTTCCACATGCATGTTTTAGCTGAAGGAAGCATCCCTTAAACCTGGAGAGTTGAGACCATGGAATGGGTACCATGCAATATGACTTCAAATGGTCTGCATTTGCTCACCGAACCTCACCCATCCTATCACTGCTGCGTTTATGCCACTGTACACACGCTTGATTCTCTTTCGGAGACATAGCAATCCATAGGTTTTAAGATTCTTAATAGTCAGGTATATTCTTAGGCGTTTAATATGGGGTGTTGAGTCCACTTCATTGAGCAAGGAGTAGCTCTTGTCTGTTACATATTTGGCTTAAGGAACTTTATCTGTGCTCATTTCAATCTCTGGTTTTATGCAGCACCCCAACTCACCTTTCCCCTTAAGCAAGCATAAGTTGGTTTTCTAAATTTGAGACCCTGTTCTGTTTTGTAATTCAGTTCCTGTGTAGCCAAGTTTACATTCCGTGTATTAGTGATATCTTATGATGTTTCTTTTCTGTGTGACTTATTTCAGTTAAAATCATCATACCTGAATCCACTCTTTATGCTGCTATGGGCCTGATGACATAGATGTCATTGCTGAGTGATATTGCATTGTACATAAGTAGCACAACTTCTTTATCCATTTTTCACTTTCTCCGATATTGAACTTGTACCGTAAATGAGGTACTTGTAAACAGACCCGTCACAAACTTTGGGGTGGCTGTGTCGTTTTGATTTTAATTTCCCTAAGCTAAAGGACCATAAGTGGAAGTGCCCTAGGCTCTTTTGCTTTGTTTTTTAGGTGTTTCAGGAAACACCATACATTTCTCCTGAGTGGCTGTTGGCAATTTACATCCCGCCCATCAGCATAACCATGCTCCCAGTTCTCCATGGCCTGTCCTGCCTTTCTGGATTTTACCCTTTTTTCAGATGGCCCTTTTGACAGGGGGGAAGTGAGACTTCATTGTAGTGCAGATTTCCTTTGCAAGCTTGCTTGGTTGGCCAAAAAGGGCGTCTGTGTTTTTTCCTGAATATATTCAGGAAAAAACGCATACGCCCTTTTTGGCCAAGTGCATCATTGTCGACGTTCTGCCTCTTTTCCTATGCTTTAAATCCAATTCCAGTCTACCTCCTGAAATCGGTTTCCTGCAATTCTGCCCCGCTTTCAAGTCCTCTTGGCAGCCTGACTTCAGTATATTTTTGGACGATAGCTGTCATTTATAACTCTGCAGGTTTGTGAATTACAGTGCCCCTGAGCTCCTTTCTTCAACTCGCTTTCTTGTGAGCTGGCCGCAACACCGCAGGATTGCTTCAGGCCCTAATCTGGTTCCGGCACGGCACGCTGAGCCTTTGGTTAATTCCTCTTCCTGGTGGGAAATGAGAGTTAAATTTGCCCGTCCAGACACCTCCAGCTAGTCTCTCATTGGTTCTCCCTATTCTTGTTCATCTTCCGCACAAATTGCAAACTGGGCCAAACAGGAGGTTAAAGGCACTGACTCTCCAAGTCGGGAGAGTGTTAGTAAAGCGTCTGGAATGTTGCACCCGAGTACCAGGGGACGAGAACGGAGACATATTTGAACACGTCTCCCGATCACACGTTTGATCATACTCTGGGTTCCACATGCATGGTTTAGCTGAAGGAAGAATCCCTTAAAGCTGGAGAGTGGAGACCCGTGGAATGGGTACCATGCAATATGACTTCAAAGGGTCTTCATTTGCTCACCAAACCTCTCCAATCCTATCACTGCTGCGTTTATACCCCTGTACACACGCTTGATTCTCTTTCGGAGACATAGCTATCCATAGGTTTTAAGATACTTACTAGTCAGGTACATTCTTAGGCGTTTAATATGGGGTGTTGAGTCCATTTCATTGAGCAAGGAGTAGCTCTTGTCTATTCCTTATTTGGCTTAAGGAACTTTATCTGTGCTCATTTCAATCTCTGGTTTTATGCAGCACCCCAACTCACCTTTCCCCTTAAGCAAGCATAAGTTGGTTTTCTAAATTTGAGACCCTGTTCTGTTTTGTAATCCAGTTCCTGTGTAGCCAAGTTTACATTCTGTGTATTAGTGATATCTTATGATGTTTCTTTTTCTTTGTGACTTATTTCAGTTAGAATCATCATACCTGAATCCACTCATTATGCTGCTACGGGCCTGATGACATAGATTTCATTGCTGAGTGATATTGCATTGTACGTAAGTACCACAACTTCTTTATCCATTTTTCACTTTCTGCGATATTGAACTTGTACCGTAAACGAGGTTCTTATAGACAGAGCCGTCCCAACCTTTGGGGTGGCTGTGTCTTTTTGATTTTAATTTCCCTAAGCTATAGGACCATAAGTGGAAGTGCCCCAGGCTCTGTTGCTTTGTTTTTTAGATGTTTCAGGAAACACCATACACTTCTCCCGAGTGGCTGTTGGCAATTTACATCCCGCCCATCAGCATAACAAGGCTCCCAGTTCTCCATGGCCTGTCCTGCCTTTCTGGATTTTACACTTTTTTCAGATGGCCCTTTTGACCGGGGGGAAGTGAGACTTCATTGTAGTGCAGATTTCCTTTGCAAGCTTGCTTGGTTGGCCAAAAAGGGCGTATGCGTTTTTTCCTGAATATATTCAGGAAAAAACGCATACGCACTTTTTGGCCAAGTGCATCATTGTCGATGTTCTGCCTCTTTTCCTATGCTTTAAATGCAATTCTAGTCTACCTCCTGAAATCGGTTTCCTGCAATTCTGCCCCGCTTTCAAGTCCTCTTGGTAGCCTTACTTCAGTATATTTTTGGACGATAGCTGTCATTTATAACTCTGCAGGTTTGTGAATTACAGTGCCCCTGAGCTCCTTTCTTCAAGTCGCTTTCTTGTGAGCTGGCTGCAACACCGCAGGATTGCTTCAGGCCCTAATCTGGTTCCGGCACGGCACGCTGAGCCTTTGGTTAATTCCTCTTCCTGGTGGGAAATGAGAGTTAAATTTGCCCGTCCAGACACCTCCAGCTAGTCTCTCATTGGTTCTCCCTATTCCTGTTCATCTTCCGCAGTAATTGCAAACTGGGCCAAACAGGAGGTTAAAGGCACTGACTCTCCAAGTCGGGAGAGTGTTAGTAAAGCGTCTGGAATGTTGCACCCGAGTACCAGGGGACGAGGACGGAGACATATTGGAACACGTCTCCCAATCACACGTTTGATCATACTCTGGGTTCCACATGCATGGTTTAGCTGAAGGAAGAATCCCTTAAACCTGGAGAGTTGAGACCCGTGGAATGGGTACCATGCAATATGACTTCAAAGTGTCTTCATTTGCTCACCGAACCTCTCCAATCCTATCACTGCTGCGTTTATGTCAGTGTACACATGCTTGATTCTCTTTCGGAGACATAGCAATCCATAGGTTTTAAGATACTTACTAGTCAGGTACATTCTTAGGCGTTTAATATGGGGTGTTGAGTCCATTTCATTGAGCAAGGTGTAGCTCTTGTCTATTCCATATTTGGCTTAAGGAACTTTATCTGTGCTCATTTCAATCTCTGGTTTTAGGCAGCACCCCAACTCACCTTTCCCCTTAAGCAAGCATAAGTTGGTTTTCTAAATTTGAGACCCTGTTCTGCTTTGTAATTCAGTTCCTGTGTAGCCAAGTTTACATTCCACGTATTAGTGATATCTTATGATGTTTATTTTTCTGTGTGACTTATTTCAGTTAAAATCATCATACCTGAATCCACTCATTATGCAGCTACGGGCCTGATGACATAGATGTCATTGCTGAGTGATATTGCATTGTACGTAAGTACCACAACTTCTTTATCCATTTTGCGCTTTCTGCGATATTGAACTTCTACCGTAAACGAGCCGTCCCAAACTTTGGGGTGGCTGTGTCTTTTTGATTTTAATTTCCCTGAGCTATAGGACCATAAATGGAATTGCCTTAGTCTCTGTTGCTTTGTTTTTTAGATGTTTCAGGAAACACCATACACTTCTCCCGAGTGGCTGTTGGCAATTTACATCCCGCCAATCAGCATAACAAGGCTCCCAGTTCTCCATGGCCTGTCCTGCCTTTCTGGATGTTACACTTTTTTCAGATGGCCCTTTTGACAGGGGGGAAGTGAGACTTCATTGTAGTGCAGATTTCCTTTGCAAGCTTGCTTGGTTGGCCAAAAAGGGCGTATGCGTTTTTTCCTGAATATATTCAGGAAAAAACGCATACGCCCTTTTTGGCCAAGTGCATCATTGTCGACGTTCTGCCTCTTTTCCTATGCTTTAAATGCAATTCCAGTCTACCTCCTGAAATCGGTTTCCTGCAATTCTGCCCCGCTTTCAAGTCCTCTTGGCAGCCTTACTTCAGTATATTTTTGGACGATAGCTGTCATTTATAACTCTGCAGGTTTGTGAATTACAGTGCCCCTGAGCTCCTTTCTTCAACTCGCTTTCTTGTGAGCTGGCTGCAACACCGCAGGATTGCTTCAGGCCCTAATCTGGTTCCGGCACGGCACGCTGAGCCTTTGGTTAATTCCTCTTCCTGGTGGGAAATGAGAGTTAAATTTGCCCGTCCAGACACCTCCAGCTAGTCTCTCATTGGTTCTCCCTATTCCTGTTCATCTTCCGCAGAAATTGCAAACTGGGCCAAACAGGAGGTTAAAGGCACTGACTCTCCAAGTCGGGAGAGTGTTAGTAAAGCGTCTGGAATGTTGCACCCGAGTACCAGGGGACGAGAACCGAGACATATTTGAACACGTCTCCCGAGCACACGTTTGATCATACTCTGGGTTCCACATGCATGGTTTAGCTGAAGGAAGAATCCCTTAAAGCTGGAGAGTGGAGACCCGTGGAATGGGTACCATGCAATATGACTTCAAAGGGTCTTCATTTGCTCACCGAACCTCTCCAATCCTATCACTGCTGCGTTTATGCCCCTGTACACATGCTTGATTTTCTTTCGGAGACATAGCAATCCATAGGTTTTAAATTACTTACTACTCAGGTACATTCTTAGGCGTTTAATATGGGGTGTTGAGTCCATTTCGTTGAGCAAGGAGTAGCTCTTGTCTATTCCATATTTGGCTTAAGGAACTTTATCTGTGCTCATTTCAATCTCTGGTTTTAGGCAGCACCCCAACTCACCTTTCCCCTTAAGCAAGCATAAGTTGGTTTTCTAAATTTGAGACCCTGTTTTGTTTTGTAATCCAGTTCTTGTGTAGCCAAGTTTACATTCCGTGTATTAGTGATATCTTATGATGTTTCTTTTTCTTTGTGACTTATTTCAGTTAGAATCATCATACCTGAATCCACTCATTATGCTGCTACGGGCCTGATGACATAGATGTCATTGCTGAGTGATATTGCATTGTATGTAAGTACCACAACTTCTTTATCCATTTTTCACTTTCTGCGATATTGAACTTGTACCGTAAACGAGCCGTCCCAAACTTTGGGGTGGCTGTGTCTTTTTGATTTTAATTTCCCTAAGCTATAGGACCATAAGTGGAAGTGCCCTAGTCTCTGTTGCTTTGTTTTTTAGATGTTTCATGAAACACCATACACTTCTCCCGAGTGGCTGTTGGCAATTTACATCCCGCCCATCAGCATAACAAGGCTCCCAGTTCTCCATGGCCTGTCCTGCCTTTCTGGATTTTACACTTTTTTCAGATGGCCCTTTTGACCGGGGGGAAGTGAGACTTCATTGTAGTGCAGATTTCCTTTGCAAGCTTGCTTGGTTGGCCAAAAAGGGCGTATGCGTTTTTTCCTGAATATATTCAGGAAAAAACGCATACGCCCTTTTTGGCCAAGTGCATCATTGTCGATGTTCTGCCTCTTTTCCTATGCTTTAAATGCAATTCCGGTCTACCTCCTGAAATCGGTTTCCTGCAATTCTGCCCCGCTTTCAAGTCCTCTTGGCAGTCTTACTTCAGTATATTTTTGGACGATAGCTGTCATTTATAACTCTGCAGGTTTGTAAATTACAGTGCCCCTGAGCTCCTTTCTTCAAGTCGCTTTCTTGTGAGCTGGCTGCAACACCACAGATTGCTTCAGGCCCTAATCTGGTTCCGGCACGGCACCCTGAGCCTTTGCTTAATTCCTCTTCCTGGTGGGAAATGAGAGTTAAATTTGCCCGTCCAGACACCTCCAGCTAGTCTCTCATTGGTTCTCCCTATTCTTGTTCATCTTCCGCAGAAATTGCAAACTGGGCCAAACAGGAGGTTAAAGGCACTGACTCTCCAAGTCGGGGGAGTGTTAGTAAAGCGTCTGGAATGTTGCACCCGAGTACCAGGGGATGAGAAAGGAGACATATTTGAACACGTCTCCCGAGCACACGTTTGATCATACTCTGAGTTCCACATGCATGGTTTAGCTGAAGGAAGATCCCTTAAAGCTGGAGAGTGGAGACCTGTGGAATGGGTACCATGCAATATGACTTCAAAGGGTCTTCATTTGCTCACCGAACCTCTCCAATCCTATCACTGCTGCATTTATGCCAGTGTACACACGCTTGATTCTCTTTCGGAGACATAGCAATCCATAGGTTTTAAGATACTTACTAGTCAGGTACATTCTTAGGCGTTTAATATGGGGTGTTGAGTCCATTTCGTTGAGCAAGGAGTAGCTCTTGTCTATTCCATATTTGGCTTAAGGAAATTTATCTGTGCTCATTTCAATCTCTGGTTTTATGCAGCACCCCAACTCACCTTCCCCCTGAAGCAAGCATAAGTTGGTTTTCTAAATTTGAGACCCTGTTCTGTTTTGTAATCCAGTTCTTGTGTAGCCAAGTTTACATTCCGTGTATTAGTGATATCTTATGATGTTTCTTTTTCTGTGTGACTTATTTCAGTTAGAAGCATCATACCTGAATCCACTCATTATGCTGCTACGGGCCTGATGACATAGATGTCATTGCTGAGTGATATTGCATTGTACGTAAGTACCACAATTTCTTTATCCATTTTGCGCTTTCTGTGATATTGAACTTGTACCGTAAACGAGCCGTCCCAAACTTTGGAGTGGCTGTGTCTTTTTGATTTTAATTTCCCTAAGCTATAGGACCATAAGTGGAAGTGCCCCAGGCTCTGTTGCTTTGTTTTTTAGATGTTTCAGGAAACACCATACACTTCTCCCGAGTGGCTGTTGGCAATTTACATCCCGCCCATCAGCATAACAAGGCTCCCAGTTCTCCATGGCCTGTCCTGCCTTTCCGGATTTTACACTTTTTTCAGATGGCCCTTTTGACCAGGCGGAAGTGAGACTTCATTGTAGTGCAGATTTCCTTTGCAAGCTTGCTTGGTTGGCCAAAAAGGGCGTATGCGTTTTTTCTTGAATATATTCAGGAAAAAACGCATACGCCCTTTTTGGCCAAGTGCATCATTGTGGACGTCCTGCCTCCTTTCCTATGCCTTAAATGCAATTCCAGTCTACCTCCTGAAATCGGTTTCCTGCAATTCTGCCCCACTTTCAAGTCCTCTTGGCAGACTTACTTCAGTATATTTTTGGACGATAGCTGTCATTTATAACTCTGCAGGTTTGTGAATTACAGTGCCCCTGAGCTCCTTTCTTCAACTCGCTTTCTTGTGAGCTGGCCGCAACACCGCAGGATTGCTTCAGGCCCTAATCTGGTTCCGGCACGGCACGCTGAGCCTTTGCTTAATTCCTCTTCCTGGTGGGAAATGAGAGTTAAATTTGCCCGTCCAGACACCTCCAGCTAGTCTCTCATTGGTTCTCCCTATTCTTGTTCATCTTCCGCAGAAATTGCAAACTGGGCCAAACAGGAGGTTAAAGGCACTGACTCTCCAAGTCGGGAGAGTGTTAGTAAAGCGTCTGGAATGTTGCACCCGAGTACCAGGGGACGAGAACGGAGACATATTGGAACACGTCTCCCGATCACACGTTTGATCATACTCTGGGTTCCACATGCATGGTTTAGCTGAAGGAAGAATCCCTTAAAGCTGGAGAGTGGAGACCCGTGGAATGGGTACCATGCAATATGACTTCAAAGGGTCTTCATTTGCTCACCGAACCTCTCCAATCCTATCACTGCTGCGTTTATACCCCTGTACACACGCTTGATTCTCTTTCGGAGACATAGCAATCCATAGGTTTTAAGATACTTACTAGTCAGGTACATTCGTAGGCGTTTAATATGGGGTGTTGAGTCCATTTCATTGAGCAAGGAGTAGCTCTTGTCTATTCCTTATTTGGCTTAAGGAACTTTATCTGTGCTCATTTCAATCTCTGGTTTTATGCAGCACCCCAACTCACCTTTCCCCTTAAGCAAGCATAAGTTGGTTTTCTAAATTTGAGACCATGTTCTGTTTTGTAATCCAGTTCCTGTGTAGCCAAGTTTACATTCTGTGTATTAGTGATATCTTATGATGTTTCTTTTTCTTTGTGACTTATTTCAGTTAGAATCATCATACCTGAATCCACTCATTATGCTGCTACGGGCCTGATGACATAGATTTCATTGCTGAGTGATATTGCATTGTACGTAAGTACCACAACTTCTTTATCCATTTTTCACTTTCTGCGATATTGAACTTGTACCGTAAACGAGGTTCTTATAGACAGAGCCGTCCCAACCTTTGGGGTGGCTGTGTCTTTTTGATTTTAATTTCCCTAAGCTATAGGACCATAAGTGGAAGTGCCCCAGGCTCTGTTGCTTTGTTTTTTAGATGTTTCAGGAAACACCATACACTTCTCCCGAGTGGCTGTTGGCAATTTACATGCCGCCCATCAGCATAACAAGGCTCCCAGTTCTCCATGGCCTGTCCTGCCTTTCTGGATTTTACACTTTTTTCAGATGGCCCTTTTGACCGGGGGGAAGTGAGACTTCATTGTAGTGCAGATTTCCTTTGCAAGCTTGCTTGGTTGGCCAAAAAGGGCGTATGCGTTTTTTCCTGAATATATTCAGGAAAAAACGCATACGCCCTTTTTGGCCAAGTGCATCATTGTCGATGTTCTGCCTCTTTTCCTATGCTTTAAATGCAATTCCGGTCTACCTCCTGAAATCGGTTTCCTGCAATTCTGCCCCGCTTTCAAGTCCTCTTGGCAGTCTTACTTCAGTATATTTTTGGACGATAGCTGTCATTTATAACTCTGCAGGTTTGTAAATTACAGTGCCCCTGAGCTCCTTTCTTCAAGTCGCTTTCTTGTGAGCTGGCTGCAACACCACAGATTGCTTCAGGCCCTAATCTGGTTCCGGCACGGCAGGCTGAGCCTTTGCTTAATTCCTCTTCCTGGTGGGAAATGAGAGTTAAATTTGCCCGTCCAGACACCTCCAGCTAGTCTCTCATTGGTTCTCCCTATTCCTGTTCATCTTCCGCAGTAATTGCAAACTGGGCCAAACAGGAGGTTAAAGGCACTGACTCTCCAAGTCGGGAGAGTGTTAGTAAAGCGTCTGGAATGTTGCACCCGAGTACCAGGGGACGAAAACGGAGACATATTGGAACACGTCTCCCGATCACACGTTTGATCATACTCTGGGTTCCACATGCATGGTTTAGCTGAAGGAAGAATCCCTTAAACCTGGAGAGTTGAGACCCGTGGAATGGGTACCATGCAATATGACTTCTAAGGGTCTTCGTTTGCTCACCGAACCTCTCCAATCCTATCACTGCTGCGTTTATGTCAGTGTACACACGCTTGATTCTCTTTCGGAGACATAGCAATCCATAGGTTTTAAGATACTTACTAGTCAGGTACATTCTTAGGTGTTTAATATGGGGTGTTGAGTCCATTTCATTGAGCAAGGAGTAGCTCTTGTCTATTCCATATTTGGCTTAAGGAACTTTATCTGTGCTCATTTCAATCTCTGGTTTTAGGCAGCACCCCAACTCACCTTTCCCCTTAAGCAAGCATAAGTTGGTTTTCTAAATTTGAGACCCTGTTCTGCTTTGTAATTCAGTTCCTGTGTAGCCAAGTTTACATTCCACGTATTAGTGATACCTTATGATGTTTCTTTTTCTGTGTGACTTATTTCAGTTAGAAGCATCATACCCGAATCCACTCATTATGCTGCTACGGGCCTGTTGACATAGATGTCATTGCTGAGTGATATTGCATTGTACGTAAGTACCACAACTTCTTTATCCATTTTGCGCTTTCTGCGATATTGGACTTCTACCGTAAACGAGCCGTCCCAAACTTTGAGGTGGCTGTGTCTTTCTGATTTTAATTTCCCTAATCTATAGGACCATAAATGGAAGTGCCCCAGGCTCTGTTGCTTTGTTTTTTAGATGTTTCAGGAAACACCATACGCTTCGCCAGAGTGGCTGTTGGCAATTTACACCCCGCCTATCAGCATAACAAGGCTCCCAGTTCTCCATGGCCTGTCCTGCCTTTCTGGATGTTACACTTTTTTCAGATGGCCCTTTTGACCGGGGGGAAGTGAGACTTCATTGTAGTGCAGATTTCCTTTGCAAGCTTGCTTGGTTGGCCAAAAAGGGCGTATGCGTTTTTTCCTGAATATATTCAGGAAAAAACGCATACGCCCTTTTTGGCCAAGTGCATCATTGTCGACGTTCTGCCTCTTTTCCTATGCTTTAAATGCAATTCCAGTCTACCTCCTGAAATCGGTTTCCTGCAATTCTGCCCCGCTTTCAAGTCCTCTTGGCAGCCTGACTTCAGTATATTTTTGGACGATAGCTGTCATTTATAACTCTGCAGGTTTGTGAATTACAGTGCCCCTGAGCTCCTTTCTTCAACTCGCTTTCTTGTGAGCTGGCCGCAACACCGCAGGATTGCTTCAGGCCCTAATCTGGTTCCGGCACGGCACGCTGAGCCTTTGGTTAATTCCTCTTCCTGGTGGGAAATGAGAGTTAAATTTGCCCGTCCAGACACCTCCAGCTAGTCTCTCATTGGTTCTCCCTATTCTTGTTCATCTTCCGCAGAAATTGCAAACTGGGCCAAACAGGAGGTTAAAGGCACTGACTCTCCAAGTCGGGGGAGTGTTAGTAAAGCGTCTGGAATGTTGCACCCGAGTACCAGGGGACGAGAAAGGAGACATATTTGAACACGTCTCCCGAGCACACGTTTGATCATACTCTGAGTTCCACATGCATGGTTTAGCTGAAGGAAGATCCCTTAAAGCTGGAGAGTGGAGACCCGTGGAATGGGTACCATGCAATATGACTTCAAAGGGTCTTCATTTGCTCACCGAACCTCTCCAATCCTATCACTGCTGCATTTATGCCAGTGTACACACGCTTGATTCTCTTTCGGAGACATAGCAATCCATAGGTTTTAAGATACTTACTAGTCAGGTACATTCTTAGGCGTTTAATATGGGGTGTTGAGTCCATTTCGTTGAGCAAGGAGTAGCTCTTGTCTATTCCATATTTGGCTTAAGGAAATTTATCTGTGCTCATTTCAATCTCTGGTTTTATGCAGCACCCCAACTCACCTTCCCCCTTAAGCAAGCATAAGTTGGTTTTCTAAATTTGAGACCCTGTTCTGTTTTGTAATCCAGTTCTTGTGTAGCCAAGTTTACATTCCGTGTATTAGTGATATCTTATGATGTTTCTTTTTCTGTGTGACTTATTTCAGTTAGAAGCATCATACCTGAATCCACTCATTATGCTGCTACGGGCCTGATGACATAGATGTCATTGCTGAGTGATATTGCATTGTACGTAAGTACCACAATTTCTTTATCCATTTTGCGCTTTCTGTGATATTGAACTTGTACCGTAAACGAGCCGTCCCAAACTTTGGAGTGGCTGTGTCTTTTTGATTTTAATTTCCCTAAGCTATAGGACCATAAGTGGAAGTGCCCCAGGCTCTGTTGCTTTGTTTTTTAGATGTTTCAGGAAACACCATACACTTCTCCCGAGTGGCTGTTGGCAATTTACATCCCGCCCATCAGCATAACAAGGCTCCCAGTTCTCCATGGCCTGTCCTGCCTTTCCGGATTTTACACTTTTTTCAGATGGCCCTTTTGACCAGGCGGAAGTGAGACTTCATTGTAGTGCAGATTTCCTTTGCAAGCTTGCTTGGTTGGCCAAAAAGGGCGTATGCGTTTTTTCTTGAATATATTCAGGAAAAAACGCATACGCCCTTTTTGGCCAAGTGCATCATTGTGGACGTCCTGCCTCCTTTCCTATGCCTTAAATGCAATTCCAGTCTACCTCCTGAAATCGGTTTCCTGCAATTCTGCCCCACTTTCAAGTCCTCTTGGCAGACTTACTTCAGTATATTTTTGGACGATAGCTGTCATTTATAACTCTGCAGGTTTGTGAATTACAGTGCCCCTGAGCTCCTTTCTTCAACTCGCTTTCTTGTGAGCTGGCCGCAACACCGCAGGATTGCTTCAGGCCCTAATCTGGTTCCGGCACGGCACGCTGAGCCTTTGCTTAATTCCTCTTCCTGGTGGGAAATGAGAGTTAAATTTGCCCGTCCAGACACCTCCAGCTAGTCTCTCATTGGTTCTCCCTATTCTTGTTCATCTTCCGAAGAAATTGCAAACTGGGCCAAACAGGAGGTTAAAGGCACTGACTCTCCAAGTCGGGAGAGTGTTAGTAAAGCGTCTGGAATGTTGCACCCGAGTACCAGGGGACGAGAACGGAGACATATTGGAACACGTCTCCCGATCACACGTTTGATCATACTCTGGGTTCCACATGCATGGTTTAGCTGAAGGAAGAATCCCTTAAAGCTGGAGAGTGGAGACCCGTGGAATGGGTACCATGCAATATGACTTCAAAGGGTCTTCATTTGCTCACCGAACCTCTCCAATCCTATCACTGCTGCGTTTATACCCCTGTACACACGCTTGATTCTCTTTCGGAGACATAGCAATCCATAGGTTTTAAGATACTTACTAGTCAGGTACATTCGTAGGCGTTTATTATGGGGTGTTGAGTCCATTTCATTGAGCAAGGAGTAGCTCTTGTCTATTCCTTATTTTGCTTAAGGAACTTTATCTGTGCTCATTTCAATCTCTGGTTTTATGCAGCACCCCAACTCACCTTTCCCCTTAAGCAAGCATAAGTTGGTTTTCTAAATTTGAGACCATGTTCTGTTTTGTAATCCAGTTCCTGTGTAGCCAAGTTTACATTCTGTGTATTAGTGATATCTTATGATGTTTCTTTTTCTTTGTGACTTATTTCAGTTAGAATCATCATACCTGAATCCACTCATTATGCTGCTACGGGCCTGATGACATAGATTTCATTGCTGAGTGATATTGCATTGTACGTAAGTACCACAACTTCTTTATCCATTTTTCACTTACTGCGATATTGAACTTGTACCGTAAACGAGGTTCTTATAGACAGAGCCGTCCCAACCCTTGGGGTGGCTGTGTCTTTTTGATTTCAATTTCCCTAAGCTATAGGACCATAAGTGGAAGTGCCCCAGGCTCTGTTGCTTTGTTTTTTAGATGTTTCAGGAAACACCATACACTTCTCCCGAGTGGCTGTTGGCAATTTACATGCCGCCCATCAGCATAACAAGGCTCCCAGTTCTCCATGGCCTGTCCTGCCTTTCTGGATTTTACACTTTTTTCAGATGGCCCTTTTGACCGGGGGGAAGTGAGACTTCATTGTAGTGCAGATTTCCTTTGCAAGCTTGCTTGGTTGGCCAAAAAGGGCGTATGCGTTTTTTCCTGAATATATTCAGGAAAAAACGCATACGCCCTTTTTGGCCAAGTGCATCATTGTCGATGTTCTGCCTCTTTTCCTATGCTTTAAATGCAATTCTAGTCTACCTCCTGAAATCGGTTTCCTGCAATTCTGCCCCGCTTTCAAGTCCTCTTGGTAGCCTTACTTCAGTATATTTTTGGACGATAGCTGTCATTTATAACTCTGCAGGTTTGTGAATTACAGTGCCCCTGAGCTCCTTTCTTCAAGTCGCTCTCTTGTGAGCTGGCTGCAACACCACAGATTGCTTCAGGCCCTAATCTGGTTCCGGCACGGCACGCTGAGCCTTTGGTTAATTCCTCTTCCTGGTGGGAAATGAGAGTTAAATTTGCCCGTCCAGACACCTCCAGCTAGTCTCTCATTGATTCTCCCTATTCCTGTTCATCTTCCGCAGTAATTGCAAATTGGCCAAACAGGAGGTTAAAGGCACTGACTCTCCAAGTCGGGAGAGTGTTAGTAAAGCGTCTGGAATGTTGCACCCGAGTACCAGGGGACGAAAACGGAGACATATTGGAACACGTCTCCCAATCACACGTTTGATCATACTCTGGGTTCCAATGCATGGTTTAGCTGAAGGAAGAATCCCTTAAACCTGGAGAGTTGAGACCCGTGGAATGGGTACCATGCAATATGACTTCTAAGGGTCTTCGTTTGCTCACCGAACCTCTCCAATCCTATCACTGCTGCGTTTATGTCAGTGTACACACGCTTGATTCTCTTTCGGAGACATAGCAATCCATAGGTTTTAAGATACTTACTAGTCAGGTACATTCTTAGGTGTTTAATATGGGGTGTTGAGTCCATTTCATTGAGCAAGGAGTAGCTCTTGTCTATTCCATATTTGGCTTAAGGAACTTTATCTGTGCTCATTTCAATCTCTGGTTTTAGGCAGCACCCCAACTCACCTTTCCCCTTAAGCAAGCATAAGTTGGTTTTCTAAATTTGAGACCCTGTTCTGCTTTGTAATTCAGTTCCTGTGTAGCCAAGTTTACATTCCACGTATTAGTGATACCTTATGATGTTTCTTTTTCTGTGTGACTTATTTCAGTTAGAAGCATCATACCCGAATCCACTCATTATGCTGCTACGGGCCTGTTGACATAGATGTCATTGCTGAGTGATATTGCATTGTACGTAAGTACCACAACTTCTTTATCCATTTTGCGCTTTCTGCGATATTGGACTTCTACCGTAAACGAGCCGTCCGAAACTTTGAGGTGGCTGTGTCTTTCTGATTTTAATTTCCCTAATCTATAGGACCATAAATGGAAGTGCCCCAGGCTCTGTTGCTTTGTTTTTTAGATGTTTCAGGAAACACCATACGCTTCGCCAGAGTGGCTGTTGGCAATTTACACCCCGCCTATCAGCATAACAAGGCTCCCAGTTCTCCATGGCCTGTCCTGCCTTTCTGGATGTTACACTTTTTTCAGATGGCCCTTTTGACCGGGGGGAAGTGAGACTTCATTGTAGTGCAGATTTCCTTTGCAAGCTTGCTTGGTTGGCCAAAAAGGGCGTATGCGTTTTTTCCTGAATATATTCAGGAAAAAACGCATACGCCCTTTTTGGCCAAGTGCATCATTGTCGACGTTCTGCCTCTTTTCCTATGCTTTAAATGCAATTCCAGTCTACCTCCTGAAATCGGTTTCCTGCAATTCTGCCCCGCTTTCAAGTCCTCTTGGCAGCCTGACTTCAGTATATTTTTGGACGATAGCTGTCATTTATAACTCTGCAGGTTTGTGAATTACAGTGCCCCTGAGCTCCTTTCTTCAACTCGCTTTCTTGTGAGCTGGCCGCAACACCACAGGATTGCTTCAGGCCCTAATCTGGTTCCGGCACGGCACCCTGAGCCTTTGCTTAATTCCTCTTCCTGGTGGGAAATGAGAGTTAAATTTGCCCGTCCAGACACCTCCAGCTAGTCTCTCATTGGTTCTCCCTATTCTTGTTCATCTTCCGCAGAAATTGCAAACTGGGCCAAACAGGAGGTTAAAGGCACTGACTCTCCAAGTCGGGGGAGTGTTAGTAAAGCGTCTGGAATGTTGCACCCGAGTACCAGGGGATGAGAAAGGAGACATATTTGAACACGTCTCCCGAGCACACGTTTGATCATACTCTGAGTTCCACATGCATGGTTTAGCTGAAGGAAGATCCCTTAAAGCTGGAGAGTGGAGACCTGTGGAATGGGTACCATGCAATATGACTTCAAAGGGTCTTCATTTGCTCACCGAACCTCTCCAATCCTATCACTGCTGCATTTATGCCAGTGTACACACGCTTGATTCTCTTTCGGAGACATAGCAATCCATAGGTTTTAAGATACTTACTAGTCAGGTACATTCTTAGGCGTTTAATATGGGGTGTTGAGTCCATTTCGTTGAGCAAGGAGTAGCTCTTGTCTATTCCATATTTGGCTTAAGGAAATTTATCTGTGCTCATTTCAATCTCTGGTTTTATGCAGCACCCCAACTCACCTTCCCCCTGAAGCAAGCATAAGTTGGTTTTCTAAATTTGAGACCCTGTTCTGTTTTGTAATCCAGTTCTTGTGTAGCCAAGTTTACATTCCGTGTATTAGTGATATCTTATGATGTTTCTTTTTCTGTGTGACTTATTTCAGTTAGAAGCATCATACCTGAATCCACTCATTATGCTGCTACGGGCCTGATGACATAGATGTCATTGCTGAGTGATATTGCATTGTACGTAAGTACCACAATTTCTTTATCCATTTTGCGCTTTCTGTGATATTGAACTTGTACCGTAAACGAGCCGTCCCAAACTTTGGAGTGGCTGTGTCTTTTTGATTTTAATTTCCCTAAGCTATAGGACCATAAGTGGAAGTGCCCCAGGCTCTGTTGCTTTGTTTTTTAGATGTTTCAGGAAACACCATACACTTCTCCCGAGTGGCTGTTGGCAATTTACATCCCGCCCATCAGCATAACAAGGCTCCCAGTTCTCCATGGCCTGTCCTGCCTTTCCGGATTTTACACTTTTTTCAGATGGCCCTTTTGACCAGGCGGAAGTGAGACTTCATTGTAGTGCAGATTTCCTTTGCAAGCTTGCTTGGTTGGCCAAAAAGGGCGTATGCGTTTTTTCTTGAATATATTCAGGAAAAAACGCATACGCCCTTTTTGGCCAAGTGCATCATTGTGGACGTCCTGCCTCCTTTCCTATGCCTTAAATGCAATTCCAGTCTACCTCCTGAAATCGGTTTCCTGCAATTCTGCCCCACTTTCAAGTCCTCTTGGCAGACTTACTTCAGTATATTTTTGGACGATAGCTGTCATTTATAACTCTGCAGGTTTGTGAATTACAGTGCCCCTGAGCTCCTTTCTTCAACTCGCTTTCTTGTGAGCTGGCCGCAACACCGCAGGATTGCTTCAGGCCCTAATCTGGTTCCGGCACGGCACGCTGAGCCTTTGCTTAATTCCTCTTCCTGGTGGGAAATGAGAGTTAAATTTGCCCGTCCAGACACCTCCAGCTAGTCTCTCATTGGTTCTCCCTATTCTTGTTCATCTTCCGCAGAAATTGCAAACTGGGCCAAACAGGAGGTTAAAGGCACTGACTCTCCAAGTCGGGAGAGTGTTAGTAAAGCGTCTGGAATGTTGCACCCGAGTACCAGGGGACGAGAACGGAGACATATTGGAACACGTCTCCCGATCACACGTTTGATCATACTCTGGGTTCCACATGCATGGTTTAGCTGAAGGAAGAATCCCTTAAAGCTGGAGAGTGGAGACCCGTGGAATGGGTACCATGCAATATGACTTCAAAGGGTCTTCATTTGCTCACCGAACCTCTCCAATCCTATCACTGCTGCGTTTATACCCCTGTACACACGCTTGATTCTCTTTCGGAGACATAGCAATCCATAGGTTTTAAGATACTTACTAGTCAGGTACATTCGTAGGCGTTTAATATGGGGTGTTGAGTCCATTTCATTGAGCAAGGAGTAGCTCTTGTCTATTCCTTATTTGGCTTAAGGAACTTTATCTGTGCTCATTTCAATCTCTGGTTTTATGCAGCACCCCAACTCACCTTTCCCCTTAAGCAAGCATAAGTTGGTTTTCTAAATTTGAGACCATGTTCTGTTTTGTAATCCAGTTCCTGTGTAGCCAAGTTTACATTCTGTGTATTAGTGATATCTTATGATGTTTCTTTTTCTTTGTGACTTATTTCAGTTAGAATCATCATACCTGAATCCACTCATTATGCTGCTACGGGCCTGATGACATAGATTTCATTGCTGAGTGATATTGCATTGTACGTAAGTACCACAACTTCTTTATCCATTTTTCACTTTCTGCGATATTGAACTTGTACCGTAAACGAGGTTCTTATAGACAGAGCCGTCCCAACCTTTGGGGTGGCTGTGTCTTTTTGATTTTAATTTCCCTAAGCTATAGGACCATAAGTGGAAGTGCCCCAGGCTCTGTTGCTTTGTTTTTTAGATGTTTCAGGAAACACCATACACTTCTCCCGAGTGGCTGTTGGCAATTTACATGCCGCCCATCAGCATAACAAGGCTCCCAGTTCTCCATGGCCTGTCCTGCCTTTCTGGATTTTACACTTTTTTCAGATGGCCCTTTTGACCGGGGGGAAGTGAGACTTCATTGTAGTGCAGATTTCCTTTGCAAGCTTGCTTGGTTGGCCAAAAAGGGCGTATGCGTTTTTTCCTGAATATATTCAGGAAAAAACGCATACGCCCTTTTTGGCCAAGTGCATCATTGTCGATGTTCTGCCTCTTTTCCTATGCTTTAAATGCAATTCCGGTCTACCTCCTGAAATCGGTTTCCTGCAATTCTGCCCCGCTTTCAAGTCCTCTTGGCAGTCTTACTTCAGTATATTTTTGGACGATAGCTGTCATTTATAACTCTGCAGGTTTGTAAATTACAGTGCCCCTGAGCTCCTTTCTTCAAGTCGCTTTCTTGTGAGCTGGCTGCAACACCACAGATTGCTTCAGGCCCTAATCTGGTTCCGGCGCGGCACGCTGAGCCTTTGCTTAATTCCTCTTCCTGGTGGGAAATGAGAGTTAAATTTGCCCGTCCAGACACCTCCAGCTAGTCTCTCATTGGTTCTCCCTATTCCTGTTCATCTTCCGCAGTAATTGCAAACTGGGCCAAACAGGAGGTTAAAGGCACTGACTCTCCAAGTCGGGAGAGTGTTAGTAAAGCGTCTGGAATGTTGCACCCGAGTACCAGGGGACGAAAACGGAGACATATTGGAACACGTCTCCCGATCACACGTTTGATCATACTCTGGGTTCCACATGCATGGTTTAGCTGAAGGAAGAATCCCTTAAACCTGGAGAGTTGAGACCCGTGGAATGGGTACCATGCAATATGACTTCTAAGGGTCTTCGTTTGCTCACCGAACCTCTCCAATCCTATCACTGCTGCGTTTATGTCAGTGTACACACGCTTGATTCTCTTTCGGAGACATAGCAATCCATAGGTTTTAAGATACTTACTAGTCAGGTACATTCTTAGGTGTTTAATATGGGGTGTTGAGTCCATTTCATTGAGCAAGGAGTAGCTCTTGTCTATTCCATATTTGGCTTAAGGAACTTTATCTGTGCTCATTTCAATCTCTGGTTTTAGGCAGCACCCCAACTCACCTTTCCCCTTAAGCAAGCATAAGTTGGTTTTCTAAATTTGAGACCCTGTTCTGCTTTGTAATTCAGTTCCTGTGTAGCCAAGTTTACATTCCACGTATTAGTGATACCTTATGATGTTTCTTTTTCTGTGTGACTTATTTCAGTTAGAAGCATCATACCCGAATCCACTCATTATGCTGCTACGGGCCTGTTGACATAGATGTCATTGCTGAGTGATATTGCATTGTACGTAAGTACCACAACTTCTTTATCCATTTTGCGCTTTCTGCGATATTGGACTTCTACCGTAAACGAGCCGTCCCAAACTTTGAGGTGGCTGTGTCTTTCTGATTTTAATTTCCCTAATCTATAGGACCATAAATGGAAGTGCCCCAGGCTCTGTTGCTTTGTTTTTTAGATGTTTCAGGAAACACCATACGCTTCGCCAGAGTGGCTGTTGGCAATTTACACCCCGCCTATCAGCATAACAAGGCTCCCAGTTCTCCATGGCCTGTCCTGCCTTTCTGGATGTTACACTTTTTTCAGATGGCCCTTTTGACCGGGGGGAAGTGAGACTTCATTGTAGTGCAGATTTCCTTTGCAAGCTTGCTTGGTTGGCCAAAAAGGTCGTATGCGTTTTTTCCTGAATATATTCAGGAAAAAACGCATACGCCCTTTTTGGCCAAGTGCATCATTGTCGACGTTCTGCCTCTTTTCCTATGCTTTAAATGCAATTCCAGTCTACCTCCTGAAATCGGTTTCCTGCAATTCTGCCCCGCTTTCAAGTCCTCTTGGCAGCCTGACTTCAGTATATTTTTGGACGATAGCTGTCATTTATAACTCTGCAGGTTTGTGAATTACAGTGCCCCTGAGCTCCTTTCTTCAACTCGCTTTCTTGTGAGCTGGCCGCAACACCGCAGGATTGCTTCAGGCCCTAATCTGGTTCCGGCACGGCACGCTGAGCCTTTGGTTAATTCCTCTTCCTGGTGGGAAATGAGAGTTAAATTTGCCCGTCCAGACACCTCCAGCTAGTCTCTCATTGGTTCTCCCTATTCTTGTTCATCTTCCGCAGAAATTGCAAACTGGGCCAAACAGGAGGTTAAAGGCACTGACTCTCCAAGTCGGGGGAGTGTTAGTAAAGCGTCTGGAATGTTGCACCCGAGTACCAGGGGACGAGAAAGGAGACATATTTGAACACGTCTCCCGAGCACACGTTTGATCATACTCTGAGTTCCACATGCATGGTTTAGCTGAAGGAAGATCCCTTAAAGCTGGAGAGTGGAGACCCGTGGAATGGGTACCATGCAATATGACTTCAAAGGGTCTTCATTTGCTCACCGAACCTCTCCAATCCTATCACTGCTGCATTTATGCCAGTGTACACACGCTTGATTCTCTTTCGGAGACATAGCAATCCATAGGTTTTAAGATACTTACTAGTCAGGTACATTCTTAGGCGTTTAATATGGGGTGTTGAGTCCATTTCGTTGAGCAAGGAGTAGCTCTTGTCTATTCCATATTTGGCTTAAGGAAATTTATCTGTGCTCATTTCAATCTCTGGTTTTATGCAGCACCCCAACTCACCTTCCCCCTTAAGCAAGCATAAGTTGGTTTTCTAAATTTGAGACCCTGTTCTGTTTTGTAATCCAGTTCTTGTGTAGCCAAGTTTACATTCCGTGTATTAGTGATATCTTATGATGTTTCTTTTTCTGTGTGACTTATTTCAGTTAGAAGCATCATACCTGAATCCACTCATTATGCTGCTACGGGCCTGATGACATAGATGTCATTGCTGAGTGATATTGCATTGTACGTAAGTACCACAATTTCTTTATCCATTTTGCGCTTTCTGTGATATTGAACTTGTACCGTAAACGAGCCGTCCCAAACTTTGGAGTGGCTGTGTCTTTTTGATTTTAATTTCCCTAAGCTATAGGACCATAAGTGGAAGTGCCCCAGGCTCTGTTGCTTTGTTTTTTAGATGTTTCAGGAAACACCATACACTTCTCCCGAGTGGCTGTTGGCAATTTACATCCCGCCCATCAGCATAACAAGGCTCCCAGTTCTCCATGGCCTGTCCTGCCTTTCCGGATTTTACACTTTTTTCAGATGGCCCTTTTGACCAGGCGGAAGTGAGACTTCATTCTAGTGCAGATTTCCTTTGCAAGCTTGCTTGGTTGGCCAAAAAGGGCGTATGCGTTTTTTCTTGAATATATTCAGGAAAAAACGCATACGCCCTTTTTGGCCAAGTGCATCATTGTGGACGTCCTGCCTCCTTTCCTATGCCTTAAATGCAATTCCAGTCTACCTCCTGAAATCGGTTTCCTGCAATTCTGCCCCACTTTCAAGTCCTCTTGGCAGACTTACTTCAGTATATTTTTGGACGATAGCTGTCATTTATAACTCTGCAGGTTTGTGAATTACAGTGCCCCTGAGCTCCTTTCTTCAACTCGCTTTCTTGTGAGCTGGCCGCAACACCGCAGGATTGCTTCAGGCCCTAATCTGGTTCCGGCACGGCACGCTGAGCCTTTGCTTAATTCCTCTTCCTGGTGGGAAATGAGAGTTAAATTTGCCCGTCCAGACACCTCCAGCTAGTCTCTCATTGGTTCTCCCTATTCTTGTTCATCTTCCGAAGAAATTGCAAACTGGGCCAAACAGGAGGTTAAAGGCACTGACTCTCCAAGTCGGGAGAGTGTTAGTAAAGCGTCTGGAATGTTGCACCCGAGTACCAGGGGACGAGAACGGAGACATATTGGAACACGTCTCCCGATCACACGTTTGATCATACTCTGGGTTCCACATGCATGGTTTAGCTGAAGGAAGAATCCCTTAAAGCTGGAGAGTGGAGACCCGTGGAATGGGTACCATGCAATATGACTTCAAAGGGTCTTCATTTGCTCACCGAACCTCTCCAATCCTATCACTGCTGCGTTTATACCCCTGTACACACGCTTGATTCTCTTTCGGAGACATAGCAACCCATAGGTTTTAAGATACTTACTAGTCAGGTACATTCGTAGGCGTTTATTATGGGGTGTTGAGTCCATTTCATTGAGCAAGGAGTAGCTCTTGTCTATTCCTTATTTTGCTTAAGGAACTTTATCTGTGCTCATTTCAATCTCTGGTTTTATGCAGCACCCCAACTCACCTTTCCCCTTAAGCAAGCATAAGTTGGTTTTCTAAATTTGAGACCATGTTCTGTTTTGTAATCCAGTTCCTGTGTAGCCAAGTTTACATTCTGTGTATTAGTGATATCTTATGATGTTTCTTTTTCTTTGTGACTTATTTCAGTTAGAATCATCATACCTGAATCCACTCATTATGCTGCTACGGGCCTGATGACATAGATTTCATTGCTGAGTGATATTGCATTGTACGTAAGTACCACAACTTCTTTATCCATTTTTCACTTACTGCGATATTGAACTTGTACCGTAAACGAGGTTCTTATAGACAGAGCCGTCCCAACCCTTGGGGTGGCTGTGTCTTTTTGATTTCAATTTCCCTAAGCTATAGGACCATAAGTGGAAGTGCCCCAGGCTCTGTTGCTTTGTTTTTTAGATGTTTCAGGAAACACCATACACTTCTCCCGAGTGGCTGTTGGCAATTTACATGCCGCCCATCAGCATAACAAGGCTCCCAGTTCTCCATGGCCTGTCCTGCCTTTCTGGATTTTACACTTTTTTCAGATGGCCCTTTTGACCGGGGGGAAGTGAGACTTCATTGTAGTGCAGATTTCCTTTGCAAGCTTGCTTGGTTGGCCAAAAAGGGCGTATGCGTTTTTTCCTGAATATATTCAGGAAAAAACGCATACGCCCTTTTTGGCCAAGTGCATCATTGTCGATGTTCTGCCTCTTTTCCTATGCTTTAAATGCAATTCTAGTCTACCTCCTGAAATCGGTTTCCTGCAATTCTGCCCCGCTTTCAAGTCCTCTTGGTAGCCTTACTTCAGTATATTTTTGGACGATAGCTGTCATTTATAACTCTGCAGGTTTGTGAATTACAGTGCCCCTGAGCTCCTTTCTTCAAGTCGCTCTCTTGTGAGCTGGCTGCAACACCACAGATTGCTTCAGGCCCTAATCTGGTTCCGGCACGGCACGCTGAGCCTTTGGTTAATTCCTCTTCCTGGTGGGAAATGAGAGTTAAATTTGCCCGTCCAGACACCTCCAGCTAGTCTCTCATTGGTTCTCCCTATTCCTGTTCATCTTCCGCAGTAATTGCAAATTGGCCAAACAGGAGGTTAAAGGCACTGACTCTCCAAGTCGGGAGAGTGTTAGTAAAGCGTCTGGAATGTTGCACCCGAGTACCAGGGGACGAAAACGGAGACATATTGGAACACGTCTCCCGATCACACGTTTGATCATACTCTGGGTTCCACATGCATGGTTTAGCTGAAGGAAGAATCCCTTAAACCTGGAGAGTTGAGACCCGTGGAATGGGTACCATGCAATATGACTTCTAAGGGTCTTCGTTTGCTCACCGAACCTCTCCAATCCTATCACTGCTGCGTTTATGTCAGTGTACACACGCTTGATTCTCTTTCGGAGACAATGCAATCCATAGGTTTTAAGATACTTACTAGTCAGGTACATTCTTAGGTGTTTAATATGGGGTTTTGAGTCCATTTCATTGAGCAAGGAGTAGCTCTTGTCTATTCCATATTTGGCTTAAGGAACTTTATCTGTGCTCATTTCAATCTCTGGTTTTAGGCAGCACCCCAACTCACCTTTCCCCTTAAGCAAGCATAAGTTGGTTTTCTAAATTTGAGACCCTGTTCTGCTTTGTAATTCAGTTCCTGTGTAGCCAAGTTTACATTCCACGTATTAGTGATACCTTATGATGTTTCTTTTTCTGTGTGACTTATTTCAGTTGGAAGCATCATGCCTGAATCCACTCATTATGCTGCTACGGGCCTGATGACATAGATGTCATTGCTGAGTGATATTGCATTGTACGTAAGTACCACAACTTCTTTATCCATTTTGCGCTTTCTGCGATATTGGACTTCTACCGTAAACGAGCCGTCCCAAACTTTGAGGTGGCTGTGTCTTTCTGATTTTAATTTCCCTAATCTATAGGACCATAAATGGAAGTGCCCCAGGCTCTGTTGCTTTGTTTTTTAGATGTTTCAGGAAACACCATACGCTTCGCCGGAGTGGCTGTTGGCAATTTACACCCCGCCTATCAGCATAACAAGGCTCCCAGTTCTCCATGGCCTGTCCTGCCTTTCTGGATGTTACACTTTTTTCAGATGGCCCTTTTGACCGGGGGGAAGTGAGACTTCATTGTAGTGCAGATTTCCTTTGCAAGCTTGCTTGGTTGGCCAAAAAGGGCGTATGCGTTTTTTCCTGAATATATTCAGGAAAAAACGCATACGCCCTTTTTGGCCAAGTGCATCATTGTCGACGTTCTGCCTCTTTTCCTATGCTTTAAATGCAATTCCAGTCTACCTCCTGAAATCGGTTTCCTGCAATTCTGCCCCGCTTTCAAGTCCTCTTGGCAGCCTGACTTCAGTATATTTTTGGACGATAGCTGTCATTTATAACTCGGAAGGTTTGTGAATTACAGTGCCCCTGAGCTCCTTTCTTCAACTCGCTTTCTTGTGAGCTGGCCGCAACACCGCAGGATTGCTTCAGGCCCTAATCTGGTTCCGGCACGGCACGCTGAGCCTTTGGTTAATTCCTCTTCCTGGTGGGAAATGAGAGTTAAATTTGCCCGTCCAGACACCTCCAGCTAGTCTCTCATTGGTTCTCCCTATTCCTGTTCATCTTCCGCAGAAATTGCAAACTGGGCCAAACAGGAGGTTAAAGGCACTGTCTCTCCAAGTCGGGAGAGTGTTAGTAAAGTGTCTGGAATGTAGCACCCGAGAACCAGGGGATGAGAACGGAGACATATTTGAACACGTCTCCCGATCACACGTTTGATCATACTCTGGGTTCCACATGCATGGTTTAGCTGAAGGAAGAATCCCTTAAAGCTGGAGACTGGAGACCCGTGGAATGGGTACGATGCAATATGACTTCAAAGGGTCTTCATTTGCTCACCGAACCTCTCCAATCCTATCACTGCTGCGTTTATGTCAGTGTACACACGCTTGATTCTCTTTCGGAGACATAGCAATCCATAGGTTTTAAGATACTTACTAGTCAGGTACATTCTTAGGTGTTTAATATGGGGTGTTGAGTCCATTTCATTGAGCAAGGAGTAGCTCTTGTCTATTCCATATTTGGCTTAAGGAACTTTGTCTGTGCTCATTTCAATCTCTGGTTTTATGCAGCACCCCAACTCACCTTTCCCCTTAAGCAAGCATAAGTTGGTTTTCTAAATTTGAGACCCTGTTCTGGTTTGTAATCCAGTTCTTGTGTAGCCAAGTTTACATTCCGTGTATTAGTGATATCTTATGATGTTTCTTTTTCTGTGTGACTTATTTCAGTTAGAAGCATCATACCTGAATCCACTCATTATGCTGCTACGGGCCTGATGACATAGATGTCATTGCTGAGTGATATTGCATTGTACATAAGTACCACAACTTCTTTATCCATTTTTCACTTTCTGCGATATTGAACTTGTACCATAAACGAGGTTCTTGTAAACAGAGCCATCCCAAACTTTGGAGTGGCTGTGTCTTTTTGATTTTAATTTCCCTAAGCTATAGGACCATAAGTGGAAGTGCGCTAGGGTCTGTTGCTTTGTTTTTTAGATGTTTCAGGAAACACCATACACTTCTCCCAAGTGGCTGTTGGCAATTTATATCCCACCCATCAGCATAACCATGCTCCCAGTTCTCCATGGCCTGTCCTGCCTTTCTGGATTCTACACTTTTTTCAGATGGCCCTTTTGACGGGGTGAATTGAGACTTCATTGTAGTGCAGATTTCCTTTGCAAGCTTGCTTGGTTGGCCAAAAAGGGCGTATGCGTTTTTTCCTGAATATATTCAGGAAAAAACGCATACGCCCTTTTTGGCCAAGTGCATCATTGTGGACGTTCTGCCTCTTTTCCTATGCTTTAAATGCAATTCTAGTCTACCTCCTGAAATCGGTTTCCTGCAATTCTGCCCCGCTTTCACGTCCTCTTGGCAGCCTTACTTCAGTATATTTTTGGACGATAGCTGTCATTTATAACTCTGCATGTTTGTGAATTACAGTGCCCCTGAGCTCCTTTCTTCAACTCGCTTTCTTGTGAGCTGGCCGCAACACCGCAGGATTCCTTCAGGCCCTAATCTGGTTCCGGCACGGCACGCTGAGCCTTTGGTTAATTCCTCTTCCTGGTGGGAAATGAGAGTTAAATTTGCCCGTCCAGACACCTCCAGCTAGTCTCTCATTGGTTCTCCCTATTCTTGTTCATCTTCCGCAGAAATTGCAAACTGGGCCAAACAGGAGGTTAAAGGCACTGACTCTCCAAGTCGGGGGAGTGTTAGTAAAGCGTCTGGAATGTTGCACCCGAGTACCAGGGGACGAGAAAGGAGACATATTTGAACACGTCTCCCGAGCACACGTTTGATCATACTCTGAGTTCCACATGCATGGTTTAGCTGAAGGAAGATCCCTTAAAGCTGGAGAGTGGAGACCCGTGGAATGGGTACCATGCAATATGACTTCACATGGTCTTCATTTGCTCACCGAACCTCTCCAATCCTATCACTGCTGCATTTATGGCAGTGTACACACGCTTGATTCTCTTTCAGAGACATAGCAATCCATAGGTTTTAAGATACTTACTAGTCCGGTACATTCTTAGGCGTTTAATATGGGGTGTTGAGTCCATTTCGTTGAGCAAGGAGTAGCTCTTGTCTATTCCATATTTGGCTTAAGGAAATTTATCTGTGCTCATTTCAATCTCTGGTTTTATGCAGCACCCCAACTCACCTTCCCCCTTAAGCAAGCATAAGTTGGTTTTCTAAATTTGAGACCCTGTTCTGTTTTGTAATCCAGTTCTTGTGTAGCCAAGTTTACATTCCGTGTATTAGTGATATCTTATGATGTTTCTTTTTCTGTGTGACTTATTTCAGTTAGAAGCATCATACCTGAATCCACTCATTATGCTGCTACGGGCCTGATGACATAGATGTCATTGCTGAGTGATATTGCATTGTACGTAAGTACCACAATTTCTTTATCCATTTTGCGCTTTCTGTGATATTGAACTTGTACCGTAAACGAGCCGTCCCAAACTTTGGAGTGGCTGTGTCTTTTTGATTTTAATTTCCCTAAGCTATAGGACCATAAGTGGAAGTGCCCCAGGCTCTGTTGCTTTGTTTTTTAGATGTTTCAGGAAACACCATACACTTCTCCCGAGTGGCTGTTGGCAATTTACATCCCGCCCATCAGCATAACAAGGCTCCCAGTTCTCCATAACCTGTCCTGCCTTTCTGGATTTTACACTTTTTTCAGATGGCCCCTTTGACCGGGGGGAAGTGAGACTTCATTGTAGTGCAGATTTCCTTTGCAAGCTTGCTTGGTTGGCCAAAAAGGGCGTATGCGTTTTTTCCTGAATATATTCAGGAAAAAACGCATACGCCCTTTTTGGCCAAGTGCATCATTGTCGACGTTCTGCCTCTTTTCCTATGCTTTAAATGCAATTCCAGTCTACCTCCTGAAATCGGTTTCCTGCAATTCTGCCCCGCTTTCAAGTCCTCTTGGCAGCCTGACTTCAGTATATTTTTGGACGATAGCTGTCATTTATAACTCTGCAGGTTTGTGAATTACAGTGCCCCTGAGCTCCTTTCTTCAACTCGCTTTCTTGTGAGCTGGCCGCAACACCGCAGGATTGCTTCAGGCCCTAATCTGGTTCCGGCACGGCACGCTGAGCCTTTGGTTAATTCCTCTTCCTGGTGGGAAATGAGAGTTAAATTTGCCCGTCCAGACACCTCCAGCTAGTCTCTCATTGGTTCTCCCTATTCCTGTTCATCTTCCGCAGAAATTGCAAACTGGGCCAAACAGGAGGTTAAAGGCACTGACTCTCCAAGTCGGGAGAGTGTTAGTAAAGCGTCTGGAATGTTGCACCCGAGTACCAGGGGATGAGAACGGAGACATATTTGAACACGTCTCCCGAGCACACGTTTGATCATACTCTGGGTTCCACATGCATGGTTTAGCTGAAGGAAGAATCCCTTAAAGCTGGAGAGTGGAGACCCGTGGAATGGGTACCATGCAATATGACTTCAAAGGGTTTTCATTTGCTCACCGAACCTCTCCAATCCTATCACTGCTGCGTTTATGCCAGTGTACACACACTTGATTCTCTTTCGGAGACATAGCAATGCATAGGTTTTAAGATACTTACTAGTCAGGTACATTCTTAGGCGTTTAATATGGGGTGTTGAGTCCATTTCGTTGAGCAAGGAGTAGCTCTTGTCTATTCCATATTTGGCTTAAGGAACTTTATCTGTGCTCATTTCAATCTCTGGTTTTATGCAGCACCCCAACTCAACTTTCCCCTTAAGCAAGCATAAGTAGGTTTTCTAAATTTGAGACCCTGTTCTGTTTTGTAATCCAGTTCCTGTGTAGCCAAGTTTACATTCTGTGTATTAGTGATATCTTATGATGTTTCTTTTTCTTTGTGACTTATTTCAGTTAGAATCATCATACCTGAATCCACTCATTATGCTGCTACGGGCCTGATGACATAGATTTCATTGCTGAGTGATATTGCATTGTACGTAAGTACCATAACTTCTTTATCCATTTTTCACTTTCTGCGATATTGAACTTGTACCATAAACGAGGTTCTTGTAAACAGAGCAGTCCCAAACTTTGGGGTGGCTGTGTCTTTTTGATTTTAATTTCCCTAAGCTATAGGACCATAAGTGGAAGTGCCCTAGTCTCTGTTGCTTTATTTTTTCAATGTTTCAGGAAACACCATACACTTCTCCCGAGTGGCTGTTGGCAATTTACATCCCGCCCATCAGCATAACAAGGCTCCCAGTTCTCCATGGCCTGTCCTGCCTTTCTGGATTTTACACTTTTTTCAGATGGCCCTTTTGACCGGGGGGAAGTGAGACTTCATTGTAGTGCAGATTTCCTTTGCAAGCTTGCTTGGTTGGCCAAAAAGGGCGTATGCGTTTTTTCCTGAATATATTCAGGAAAAAACGCATACGCCCTTTTTGGCCAAGTGCATCATTGTCGACGTTCTGCCTCTTTTCCTATGCTTTAAATGCAATTCCAGTCTACCTCCTGAAATCGGTTTCCTGCAATTCTGCCCCGCTTTCAAGTCCTCTTGGTAGCCTTACTTCAGTATATTTTTGGACGATAGCTGTCATTTATAACTCTGCAGGTTTGTGAATTACAGTGCCCCTGAGCTCCTTTCTTCAACTCGCTTTCTTGTGAGCTGGCCGCAACACCGCAGGATTGCTTCAGGCCCTAATCTGGTTCCGGCACGGCACGCTGAGCCTTTGGTTAATTCCTCTTCCTGGTGGGAAATGAGAGTTAAATTTGCCCGTCCAGACACCTCCAGCTAGTCTCTCATTGGTTCTCCCTATTCCTGTTCATCTTCCGCAGAAATTGCAAACTGGGCCAAACAGGAGGTTACAGGCACTGACTCTCCAAGTCGGGAGAGTGTTAGTAAAGCGTCTGGAATGTTGCACCCGAGTACCAGGGGATGAGAACGGAGACATATTTGAACACGTCTCCCGAGCACACGTTTGATCATACTCTGGGTTCCACATGCATGGTTTAGCTGAAGGAAGAATCCCTTAAAGCTGGAGAGTGGAGACCCGTGGAATGGGTACCATGCAATATGACTTCAAAGGGTTTTCATTTGCTCACCGAACCTCTCCAATCCTATCACTGCTGCGTTTATGCCAGTGTACACACGCTTGATTCTCTTTCGGAGACATAGCAATGCATAGGTTTTAAGATACTTACTAGTCAGGTACATTCTTAGGCGTTTAATATGGGGTGTTGAGTCCATTTCGTTGAGCAAGGAGTAGCTCTTGTCTATTCCATATTTGGCTTAAGGAACTTTATCTGTGCTCATTTCAATCTCTGGTTTTATGCAGCACCCCAACTCAACTTTCCCCTTAAGCAAGCATATGTATGTTTTCTAAATTTGAGACCCTGTTCTGTTTTGTAATCCAGTTCCTGTGTAACCAAGTTTACATTCTGTGTATTAGTGATATCTTATGATGTTTCTTTTTCTTTGTGACTTATTTCAGTTAGAATCATCATACCTGAATCCACTCATTATGCTGCTACGGGCCTGATGACATAGATTTCATTGCTGAGTGATATTGCATTGTACGTAAGTACCATAACTTCTTTATCCATTTTTCACTTTCTGCGATATTGAACTTGTACCATAAACGAGGTTCTTGTAAACAGAGCAGTCCCAAACTTTGGGGTGGCTGTGTCTTTTTGATTTTAATTTCCCTAAGCTATAGGACGATCAGTGGAAGTGCCCTAGTCTCTGTTGCTTTGTTTTTTAGATGTTTCAGGAAACACCATACACTTCTCCCGAGTGGCTGTTGGCAATTTACATCCCGCCCATCAGCATAACAAGGCTCCCAGTTCTCCATGGCCTGTCCTGCCTTTCTGGATTTTACACTTTTTTCAGATGGCCCTTTTGACCGGGGGGAAGTGAGACTTCATTGTAGTGCAGATTTCCTTTGCAAGCTTGCTTGGTTGGCCAAAAAGGGCGTATGCGTTTTTTCCTGAATATATTCAGGAAAAAACGCATATGCCCTTTTTGGCCAAGTGCATCATTGTCGACGTTCTGCCTCTTTTCCTATGCTTTAAATGCAATTCCAGTCTACCTCCTGAAATCGGTTTCCTGCAATTCTGCCCCGCTTTCAAGTCCTCTTGGTAGCCTTACTTCAGTATATTTTTGGACGATAGCTGTCATTTATAACTCTGCAGGTTTGTGAATTACAGTGCCCCTGAGCTCCTTTCTTCAACTCGCTTTCTTGTGAGCTGGCCGCAACACTGCAGGATTGCTTCAGGCCCTAATCTGGTTCCGGCACGGCACGCTGAGCCTTTGGTTAATTCCTCTTCCTGGTGGGAAATGAGAGTTAAATTTGCCCGTCCAGACACCTCCAGCTAGTCTCTCATTGGTTCTCCCTATTCCTGTTCATCTTCCGCAGAAATTGCAAACTGGGCCAAACAGGAGGTTAAAGGCACTGACTCTCCAAGTGGGGAGAGTGTTAGTAAAGCGTCTGGAATGTTGCACCCGAGTACCAGGGGACGAGAACGGACAAATATTGGAACACGTCTCCCGATCACACGGTTGATCATACTCTGGGTTCCACATGCATGGTTTAGCTGAAGGAAGAATCCCTTAAAGCTGGATCGTGGAGACCCGTGGAATGGGTACCATGCAATATGACTTCAAAGGGTCTTCATTTGCTCACCGAACCTCTCCAATCCTATCACTGCTGCGTTTATGCCCCTGTACACACGCTTGATTCTCTTTCGGAGACATAGCAATGCATAGATTTTAACATACTTACTAGTCAGGTACATTCTTAGGCGTTTAATATGGGGTGTTGAGTCCATTTCGTTGAGCAAGGAGTAGCTCTTGTCTATTCCATATTTGGCTTAAGGAACTTTATCTGTGCTCATTTCAATCTCTGGTTTTATGCAGCACCCCAACTCAACTTTCCCCTTAAGCAAGCATATGTAGGTTTTCTAAATTTGAGACCCTGTTCTGTTTTGTAATCCAATTCCTGTGTAGCCAAGTTTACATTCTGTGTATTAGTGATATCTTATGATGTTTCTTTTTCTTTGTGACTTATTTCAGTTAGAATCATCATACCTGAATCCACTCATTATGCTGCTACGGGCCTGATGACATAGATTTCATTGCTGAGTGATATTGCATTGTACGTAAGTACCATAACTTCTTTATCCATTTTTCACTTTCTGCGATATTGAACTTGTACCATAAACGAGGTTCTTGTAAACAGAGCAGTCCCAAACTTTGGGGTGGCTGTGTCTTTTTGATTTTAATTTCCCTAATCTATAGGACGATCAGTGGAAGTGCCCTAGTCTCTGTTGCTTTGTTTTTTAGATGTTTCAGGAAACACCATACACTTCTCCCGAGTGGCTGTTGGCAATTTACATCCCGCCCATCAGCATAACAAGGCTCCCAGTTCTCCATGGCCTGTCCTGCCTTTCTGGATTTTACACTTTTTTCAGATGGCCCTTTTGACCGGGGGGAAGTGAGACTTCATTGTAGTGCAGATTTCCTTTGCAAGCTTGCTTGGTTGGCCAAAAAGGGCGTATGCGTTTTTTCCTGAATATATTCAGGAAAAAACGCATACGCCCTTTTTGGCCAAGTGCATCATTGTCGACGTTCTGCCTCTTTTCCTATGCTTTAAATGCAATTCCAGTCTACCTCCTGAAATCGGTTTCCTGCAATTCTGCCCCGCTTTCAAGTCCTCTTGGTAGCCTTACTTCAGTATATTTTTGGACGATAGCTGTCATTTATAACTCTGCAGGTTTGTGAATTACAGTGCCCCTGAGCTCCTTTCTTCAAGTCGCTTTCTTGTGAGCTGGCTGCAACACCACAGATTGCTTCAGGCCCTAATCTGGTTCCGGCACGGCACGCTGAGCCTTTGGTTAATTCCTCTTCCTGGTGGGAAATGAGAGTTAAATTTGCCCGTCCAGACACCTCCAGCTAGTCTCTCATTGGTTCTCCCTATTCCTGTTCATCTTCCGCAGTAATTGCAAACTGTGCCAAACAGGAGGTTAAAGGCACTGACTGTCCAAGTCGGGAGAGTGTTAGTAAAGCGTCTGGAATGTTGCACCCGAGTACCAGGGGACGAGAACGGAGACATATTGGAACACGTCTCCCGATCACACGTTTGATCATACTCTGGGTTCCACATGCATGGTTTAGCTGAAGGAAGAATCCCTTAAACCTGGAGAGTTGAGACCCGTGGAATGGGTACCATGCAATATGACTTCAAAGTGTCTTCATTTGCTCACCGAACCTCTCCAATCCTATCACTGCTGCGTTTATGTCAGTGTACACACGCTTGATTCTCTTTCGGAGACATAGCAATCCATAGGTTTTAAGATACTTACTAGTCAGGTACATTATTAGGCGTTTAATATGGGTGTTGAGTCCATTTCATTGAGCAAGGAGTAGCTCTTGTCTATTCCATATTTGGCTTAAGGAACTTTATCTGTGCTCATTTCAATCTCTGGTTTTAGGCAGCACCCCAGCTCACCTTTCCCCTTAAGCAAGAATAAGTTGGTTTTCTAAATTTGAGACCCTGTTCTGCTTTGTAATTCAGTTCCTGTGTAGCCAATTTTACATTCCACGTATTAGTGATATCTTATGATGTTTCTTTTTCTGTGTGACTTATTTCAGTTAAAATCATCATACCTGAATCCACTCATTATGCTGCTATGGGCCTGATGACATAGATGTCATTGCTGAGTGATATTGCATTGTACGTAAGTACCACGACTTCTTTATCCATTTTGCGCTTTCTGCGATATTGGACTTCTACCGTAAACGAGCCGTCCCAAACTTTGGGGTGGCTGTGTCTTTTTGATTTTAATTTCCCTAAGCTATAGGACCATAAGTGGAAGTGCCCCAAGCTCTGTTGCTTTGTTTTTTAGATGTTTCAGGAAACACCATACACTTCTCCCGAGTGGCTGTTGGCAATTTACATGCCGCCCATCAGCATAACAAGGCTCCCAGTTCTCCATAACCTGTCCTGCCTTTCTGGATTTTACACTTTTTTCAGATGGCCCCTTTGACCGGGGGGAAGTGAGACTTCATTGTAGTGCAGATTTCCTTTGCAAGCTTGCTTGGTTGGCCAAAAAGGGCGTATGCGTTTTTTCCTGAATATATTCAGGAAAAAACGCATACGCCCTTTTTGGCCAAGTGCATCATTGTCGACGTTCTGCCTCTTTTCCTATGCTTTAAATGCAATTCCAGTCTACCTCCTGAAATCGGTTTCCTGCAATTCTGCCCCGCTTTCAAGTCCTCTTGGCAGCCTGACTTCAGTATATTTTTGGACGATAGCTGTCATTTATAACTCTGCAGGTTTGTGAATTACAGTGCCCCTGAGCTCCTTTCTTCAACTCGCTTTCTTGTGAGCTGGCCGCAACACCGCAGGATTGCTTCAGGCCCTAATCTGGTTCCGGCACGGCACGCTGAGCCTTTGGTTAATTCCTCTTCCTGGTGGGAAATGAGAGTTAAATTTGCCCGTCCAGACACCTCCAGCTAGTCTCTCATTGGTTCTCCCTATTCCTGTTCATCTTCCACAGAAATTGCAAACTGGGCCAAACAGGAGGTTAAAGGCACTGACTCTCCAAGTCGGGAGAGTGTTAGTAAAGCGTCTGGAATGTTGCACCCGAGTACCAGGGGACGAGAACGGAGACATATTGGAACACGTCTCCCGATCACACGTTTGATCATACTCTGGGTTCCACATGCATGGTTTAGCTGAAGGAAGAATCCCTTAAAGCTGGAGAGTGGAGACGCGTGGAATGGGTACCATGCAATATGACTTCAAAGGGTCTTCATTTGCTCACCGAACCTCTCCAATCCTATCACTGCTGCGTTTATACCCCTGTACACACGCTTGATTCTCTTTCGGAGACATAGCAATCCATAGGTTTTAAGATACTTACTAGTCAGGTACATTCTTAGGCGTTTAATATGGGGTGTTGAGTCCATTTCGTTGAGCAAGGAGTAGCTCTTGTCTATTCCATATTTGGCTTAAGGAACTTTATCTGTGCTCATTTCAATCTCTGGTTTTAGGCAGCACCCCAACTCACCTTTCCCCTTAAGCAAGCATAAGTTGGTTTTCTAAATTTGAGACCCTGTTCTGTTTTGTAATCCAGTTCCTGTGTAGCCAAGTTTACATTCTGTGTATTAGTGATATCTTATGATGTTTCTTTTTCTTTGTGACTTATTTCAGTTAGAATCATCATACCTGAATCCACTCATTATGCTGCTACGGGCCTGATGACATAGATTTCATTGCTGAGTGATATTGCATTGTACGTAAGTACCACAACTTCTTTATCCATTTTTCACTTTCTGCGATATTGAACTTGTACCGTAAACGAGGTTCTTATAGACAGAGCCGTCCCAAACTTTGGGGTGGCTGTGTCTTTTTGATTTTAATTTCCCTGAGCTATAGGACCATAAATGGAATTGCCTTAGTCTCTGTTGCTTTGTTTTTTAGATGTTTCAGGAAACACCATACACTTCTCCCTAGTGGCTGTTGGCAATTTACATCCCGCCCATCAGCATAACAAGGCTCCCAGTTCTCCATGGCCTGTCCTGCCTTTCTGGATTTTACACTTTTTTCAGATGGCCCTTTTGACCGGGGGGAAGTGAGACTTCATTGTAGTGCAGATTTCCTTTGCAAGCTTGCTTGGTTGGCCAAAAAGGGCGTATGCGTTTTTTCCTGAATATATTCAGGAAAAAACGCATACGCCCTTTTTGGCCAAGTGCATCATTGTCGACGTTCTGCCTCTTTTCCTTTGCTTTAAATGCAATTCCAGTCTACCTCCTGAAATCGGTTTCCTGCAATTCTGCCCCGCTTTCAAGTCCTCTTGGTAGCCTTACTTCAGTATATTTTTGGACGATAGCTGTCATTTATAACTCTGCAGGTTTGTGAATTACAGTGCTCCTGAGCTCCTTTCTTCAAGTCGCTTTCTTGTGAGCTGGCTGCAACACCACAGATTGCTTCAGGCCCTAATCTGGTTCTGGCACGGCACGCTGAGCCTTTGGTTAATTCCTCTTCCTGGTGGGAAATGAGAGTTAAATTTGCCCGTCCAGACACCTCCAGCTAGTCTCTCATTGGTTCTCCCTATTCCTGTTCATCTTCCGCAGTAATTGCAAACTGGGCCAAACAGGAGGTTAAAGGCACTGACTCTCCAAGTCGGGAGAGTGTTAGTAAAGCGTCTGGAATGTTGCACCCGAGTACCAGGGGACGAGAACGGAGACATATTGGAACACGTCTCCCGATCACACGTTTGATCATACTCTGGGTTCCACATGCATGGTTTAGCTGAAGGAAGAATCCCTTAAACCTGGAGAGTTGAGACCCGTGGAATGGGTACCATGCAATATGACTTCAAAGGGTCTTCATTTGCTCACCGAACCTCTCCAATCCTATCACTGCTGCGTTTATGTCAGTGTACACACGCTTGATTCTCTTTCGGAGACATAGCAATCCATAGGTTTTAAGATACTTACTAGTCAGGTACATTCTTAGGCGTTTAATATGGGGTGTTGAGTCCATTTCATTGAGCAAGGAGTAGCTCTTGTCTATTCCATATTTGGCTTAAGGAATTTTATCTGTGCTCATTTCAATCTCTGGTTTTAGGCAGCACCCCAACTCACCTTTCCCCTTAAGCAAGCATAAGTTGGTTTTCTAAATTTGAGACCCTGTTCTGCTTTGTAATTCAGTTCCTGTGTAGCCAAGTTTACATTCCACGTATTAGTGATATCTTATGATGTTTATTTTTCTGTGTGACTTATTTCAGTTAAAATCATCATACCTGAATCCACTCATTATGCTGCTACGGGCCTGATGACATAGATGTCATTGCTGAGTGATATTGCATTGTACGTAAGTACCACAACTTCTTTATCCATTTTGCGCTTTCTGCGATATTGGACTTCTACCGTAAACGAGCCGTCCCAAACTTTGGGGTGGCTGTGTCTTTTTGATTTTAATTTCCCTGAGCTATAGGACCATAAATGGAATTGCCTTAGTCTCTGTTGCTTTGTTTTTTAGATGTTTCAGGAAACACCATACACTTCTCCCGAGTGGCTGTTGGCAATTTACATCCCGCCCATCAGCATAACAAGGCTCCCAGTTCTCCATGGCCTGTCCTGCCTTTCTGGATTTTACACTTTTTTCAGATGGCCCTTTTGACCGGGGGGAAGTGAGACTTCATTGTAGTGCAGATTTCCTTTGCAAGCTTGCTTGGTTGGCCAAAAAGGGCGTATGCGTTTTTTCTTGAATATATTCAGGAAAAAACGCATACGCCCTTTTTGGCCAAGTGCATCATTGTCGACGTTCTGCCTCTTTTCCTATGCTTTAAATGCAATTCCAGTCTACCTCCTGAAATCGGTTTCCTGCAATTCTGCCCCGCTTTCAAGTCCTCTTGGCAGCCTTACTTCAGTATATTTTTGGACGATAGCTGTCATTTATAACTCTGCAGGTTTGTGAATTACAGTGCCCCTGAGCTCCTTTCTTCAACTCGCTTTCTTGTGAGCTGGCCGCAACACCGCAGGATTGCTTCAGGCCCTAATCTGGTTCCGGCACGGCACGCTGAGCCTTTGGTTAATTCCTCTTCCTGGTGGGAAATGAGAGTTAAATTTGCCCGTCCAGACACCTCCAGCTAGTCTCTCATTGGTTCTCCCTATTCCTGTTCATCTTCCGCAGAAATTGCAAACTGGGCCAAACAGGAGGTTAAAGGCACTGACTCTCCAAGTCGGGAGAGTGTTAGTAAAGCGTCTGGAATGTTGCACCCGAGTACCAGGGGACGAGAACCGAGACATATTTGAACACGTCTCCCGAGCACACGTTTGATCATACTCTGGGTTCCACATGCATGGTTTAGCTGAAGGAAGAATCCCTTAAAGCTGGAGAGTGGAGACCCGTGGAATGGGTACCATGCAATATGACTTCAAAGGGTCTTCATTTGCTCACCGAACCTCTCCAATCCTATCACTGCTGCGTTTATGCCCCTGTACACACGCTTGATTTTCTTTCGGAGACATAGCAATCCATAGGTTTTAAATTACTTACTAGTCAGGTACATTCTTAGGCGTTTAATATGGGGTGTTGAGTCCATTTCGTAGAGCAAGGAGTAGCTCTTGTCTATTCCATATTTGGCTTAAGGAACTTTATCTGTGCTCATTTCAATCTCTGGTTTTATGCAGCACCCCAACTCACCTTTCCCCTTAAGCAAGCATAAGTTGGTTTTCTAAATTGAGACCCTGTTTTGTTTTGTAATCCAGTTCCTGTGTAGCCAAGTTTACATTCTGTGTATTAGTGATATCTTATGATGTTTCTTTTTCTGTGTGACTTATTTCAGTTAGAAGCATCATACCTGAATCCACTCATTATGCTGCTAAGGGACTGATGACATAGATTTCATTGCTGAGTGATATTGCATTGTACGTAAGTACCACAACTTCTTTATCCACTTTGCGCTTTCTGCGATATTGAACTTGTACCATAAACGAGCCGTCCCAAACTTTGGGGTGGCTGTGTCTTTTTGATTTTAATTTCCCTAAGCTATAGGACCATAAGTGGAAGTGCCCCAGGCTCTGTTGCTTTGTTTTTTAGATGTTTCAGGAAACACCATACACTTCTCCCGGGTGGCTCTTGGCAATTTTCATCCCGCCCATCAGCATAACAACGCTCCCAGTTCTCCATGGCCTGTCCTGCCTTTCTGGATTTTACACTTTTTTCAGATGGCCCTTTTGACCAGGGGGAAGTGAGACTTCATTGTAGTGCAGATTTCCTTTGCAAGCTTGCTTGGTTGGCCAAAAAGGGCGTATGCGTTTTTTCCTGAATATATTCAGGAAAAAACGCATACGCCCTTTTTGGCCAAGTGCATCGTTGTCGACGTTCTGCCTCTTTTCCTATGCTTTAAATGCAATTCCAGTCTACCTCCTGAAATCGGTTTCCTGCAATTCTGCCCCGCATTCAAGTCCTCTTGGCAGCCTGACTTCAGTATATTTTTGGACGATAGCTGTCATTTATAACTCTGCAGGTTTGTGAATTACAGTGCCCCTGAGCTCCTTTCTTCAAGTCGCTTTCTTGTGAGCTGGCCGCAACACCGCAGGATTGCTTCAGGCCCTAATCTGGTTCCGGCACGGCACGCTGAGCCTTTGGTTAATTCCTCTTCCTGGTGGGAAATGAGAGTTAAATTTGCCCATCCAGACACCTCCAGCTAGTCTCTCATTGGTTCTCCCTATTCCTGTTCATCTTCCGCAGAAATTGCAAACTGGGCCAAACAGGAGGTTAAAGGCACTGACTCTCCAAGTCGGGAGAGTGTTAGTAAAGTGTCTGGAATGTTGCACCCGAGTACCAGGGGACGAGAACGGAGACATATTTGAACACGTCTCCCGATCACACGTTTGATCATACTCTGAGTTCCACATGCATGGTTTAGCTGAAGGAAGAATCCCTTAAAGCTGGAGAGTGGAGACCCGTGGAATGGGTACCATGCAATATGACTTCAAAGGGTCTTCATTTGCTCACCGAACCTCTCCAATCCTATCACTGCTGCGTTTATGCCCCTGTACACACGCTTCATTCTCTTTCGGAGACATAGCAATCCATAGGTTTTAAGATACTTACTTGTCAGGTACATTCCTAGGCGTTTAATATGGGGTGTTGAGTCCATTTCGTTGAGCAAGGAGTAGCTCTTGTCTATTCCATATTTGGCTTAAGGAATTTTATCTGTGCTCATTTCAATCTCTGGTTTTACGCAGCACCCCAACTCACCTTTCCCCTTAAGGAAGCATAAGTTGGTTTTCTACATTTGAGACCCTGTTCTGTTTTGTAATTCAGTTCCTGTGTAGCCAAGTTTACATTCTGCGTATTAGTGATATCTTATGATGTTTCTTTTTCTTTGTGACATATTTCAGTTAGAATCATCATACCTGAATCCACTCATTATGCTGCTACGGGCCTGATGACATAGATTTCACTGCTGAGTGATATTGCATTGTACGTAAGTACCACAACTTCTTTATCCATTTTTCGCTTTCTGCGATATTGAACTTGTACCGTAAACGAGGTTCTTGTAAAGAGAGCCGTCCCAAACTTTGGGGTGGCTGTGTCTTTTTGATTTTAATTTCCCTAAGCTATAGGACCATAAGTGGAAGTGCCCTAGGCTCTGTTGCTTTGTTTTATAGATGTTTCGGGAAACACCATACACTTCTCCACAGTGGCTGTTGGTAATTTATATCCCGCCCATCAGCATAACCATGCTCCCAGTTCTCCATGGCCTGTCCTGCCTTTCTGGATTCTACACTTTTTTCAGATGGCCCTTTTGACAGGGGGGAAGTGAGACTTCATTGTAGTGCAGATTTCCTTTGCAAGCTTGCTTGGTTGGCCAAAAAGGGCGTATGCGTTTTTTCCTGAATATATTCAGGAAAAACGCATACGCACTTTTTGGCCAAGTGCATCATTGTGGACGTCCTGCCTCTTTTCCTATGCTTTAAATGCAATTCGAGTCTAACTCCTGAAATAGGTTTCCTGCAATTCTGCCCGACATTCAAGTCCTCTTGGCAGCCTGACTTCAGTATATTTTTGGACGATAGCTGTCATTTATAACTCTGCAGGTTTGTGAATTACAGTGCCCCTGAGCTCGTTTCTTAAAGTCGCTTTCTTGTGAGCTGGCCGCAACACAACAGGTTGCTTCAGGCCCTAATCTGCTTCTGGCACGGCACGATGACCCTTAGATTAATTCCTCTTCCTGGTGGGAAATGAGAGTTAAATTTGCCCGTCCAGACACCTCCAGCTAGTCTCTCATTGGTTCTCCCTATTCCTGTTCATCTTCCGCAGTAATTGCAAACTGGGCCAAACAGGAGGTTAAAGGCACTGACTCTCCAAGTCGGGAGAGTGTTAGTAAAGCGTCTGGAATGTTGCACCCGAGTACCAGGGGACGAGATCGGAGACATATTGGAACACGTCTCCAGATCACACGTTTGATCATACTCTGGGTTCCACATGCATGGTTTAGCTGAAGGAAGAATCCCTTAAACCTGGAGAGTTGAGACCGTGGAAAGGGTACCATGCAATATGATTTCAAAGTGTCTTCATTTGCTCACCGAACCTCTCCAATCCTATAACTGCTGCGTTTATGCCAGTGTACACACGCTTGATTCTCTTTCGGAGACATAGCAATCCATAGGTTTTAAGATACTTACTAGTCACGTACATTTTTAGGCGTTTAATATGGGGTGTTGAGTCCATTTCGTTGAGCAAGGAGTAGCTCTTGTCTATTCCATATTTGGCTTATGGAACGGTATCTGTGCTCATTTCAATCTTTGGTTTTATGCAGCACCCCAACTCACCTTTCCCCTTAAGCAAGCATAAGTTGGTTTTCTAAATTTGAGACCCTGTTCTGTTTTGTAATCCAGTTCCTGTGTAGCCAAGTTTACATTCCGCGTATTAGTGATATCTTATGAAGTTTCTTTTTCTGTGTGTCTTATTTCAGTTAGAATCATCATACCTGAATCCACTCATTATGCTGCTACGGGCCTGATGACATAGATGTCATTGCTGAATGATATTGCATTGTACATAAGTACCACAACTTCTTTATCCATTTTTCACTTTCTGCGATATTGAATTTGTACCGTAAACGAAGTTCTTGTAAACAGAGCCGTCCCAAATTTTGGGGTGGCTGTGTCGTTTTGATTTTAATTTCCCTAAGCTAAAGGACCATAAGTGGAAGTGCCCTAGGCTCTGTTGCTTTGTTTTTTAGATGTTTCGGGAAACACCATACACTTCTCCCTAGTGGCTGTTGGCAATTTACATCCCGCCCATCAGCATAACAAGGCTCCCAGTTCTCCATGGCCTGTCCTGACTTTGTGGATTTTACACTTTTTTCAGATGGCCCTTTTGACCGGGGGGAAGTGAGACTTCATTGTAGTGCAGATTTCCTTTGCAAGCTTGCTTGGTTGGCCAAAAAGGGCGTATGCGTTTTTTCCTGAATATATTCAGGAAAAAACGCATATGCACTTTTTGGCCAAGTGCATCATTGTGGACGTTCTGCCTCTTTTCCTATGCTTTAAATGCAATTCCAGTCTACCTCCTGAAATCGGTTTCCTGCAATTCTGCCCCGCTTTCAAGTCCTCTTGGCAGCCTGACTTCAGTATATTTTTGGACGATAGCTGTCATTTATAACTCTGCAGGTTTGTGAATTACAGTGTCCCTGAGCTCCTTTCTTCAACTCGCTTTCTTGTGAGCTGGCCGCAACACCGCAGGATTGCTTCAGGCCCTAATCTGGTTCCGGCACGGCACGCTGAGCCTTTGGTTAATTCCTCTTCCTGGTGGGAAATGAGAGTTAAATTTGCCCGTCCAGACACCTCCAGCTAGTCTCTCATTGGTTCTCCCTATTCCTGTTCTTCTTCCGCAGAAATTGCAAACTGGGCCAAACAGGAGGTTAAAGGCACTGACTCTCCAAGTGGGGAGAGTGTTAGTAAAGCGTGTGGAATGTTGCACCTGAGTACCAGGGGACGAGAACGGAGACATATTGGAACACGTCTCCCGATCACACGGTTGATCATACTCTGGGTTCCACATGCATGGTTTAGCTGAAGGAAGAATCCCTTAAAGCTGGAGAGTGGAGACCCGTGGAATGGGTACCATGCAATATGACTTCAAAGGGTCTTCATTTGCTCACCGAACCTCTCCAATCCTATCACTGCTGCGTTTATGCCAGTGTACACACGCTTGATTGTCTTTTGGAGACATAGCAATCCATAGGTTTTAAGATACTTACTAGTCAGGTACATTCTTAGGCGTTTAATATGGGGTGTTGAGTCCATTTCGTTGAGCAAGGAGTAGCTCTTGTCTATTCCATATTTGGCTTAAGGAACTTTATCTGTGCTGATTTCAATCTCTGGTTTTATGCAGCTCCCCAACTCACCTTTCCCCTTAAGCAAGCATAAGTTGGTTTTCTAAATTTGAGACCCTGTTCTGTTTTGTAATCCAGTTCTTGTGTAGCCAAGTTTACATTCTGTGTATTAGTGATATCTTATGATGTTTCTTTTTCTGTGTGACTTATTTCAGTTGGAAGCATCATACCTGAATCCACTCATTATGCTGCTACGGGCCTTATGAAATAGATGTCATTGCTGAGTGATATTGCATTGTACATAAGTACCACAACTTCTTTATCCATTTTGCGCTTTCTGTGATATTGAACTTGTACAGTAAACGAGCCGTCCCAAACATTGGGGTGGCTGTGTCTTTTTGATTTTAATTTCCCTAAGCTATAGGACCATAAGTGGAAGTGCCCCAGGCTCTGTTGCTTTGTTTTTTACATGTTTCAGGAAACACCATACACTTCTCCCGAGTGGCTGTTGGCAATTTACATGCCGCCCATCAGCATAACAAGGCTCCCAGTTCTCCATGGCCTGTCCTGCCTTTCTGGATTTTACACTTTTTTCAGATGGCCCTTTTGACCGGGGGGAAGTGAGACTTCATTGTAGTGCAGATTTCCTTTGCAAGCTTGCTTGGTTGGCCAAAAAGGGCGTATGCGTTTTTTCCTGAATATATTCAGGAAAAAACGCATACGCCCTTTTTGGCCAAGTGCATCATTGTCGACGTTCTGCCTCTTTTCCTATGCTTTAAATGCAATTCCAGTCTACCTCCTGAAATCGGTTTCCTGCAATTCTGCCCCGCTTTCAAGTCCTCTTGGCAGCCTGACTTCAGTATATTTTTGGACGATAGCTGTCATTTATAATTCTGCAGGTTTGTGAATTACACTGCCCCTGAGCTCCTTTCTTCAACTCGCTTTCTTGTGAGCTGGCCGCAACACCGCAGGATTGCTTCAGGCCCTAATCTGGTTCCGGCACGGCATGTTGAGCCTTTGGTTAATTCCTCTTCCTGGTGGGAAATGAGAGTTAAATTTGCCCGTCCAGACACCTCCAGCTAGTCTCTCATTGGTTCTCCCTATTCCTGTTCATCTTCCGCAGAAATTGCAAACTGGGCCAAAGAGGAGGTTAAAGGCACTGACTCTCCAAGTCGGGAGAGTGTTAGTAAAGCGTCTGGAATGTTGCACCCGAGTACCAGGGGACGAGAACCGAGACATATTTGAACACGTCTCCCGATCACACGTTTGATCATACTCTGGGTTCCACATGCATGGTTTAGCTGAAGGAAGAATCCCTTAAAGCTGGATCGTGGAGACCCGTGGAATGGGTACCATGCAATATGACTTCAAAGGGTCTTCATTTGCTCACCGAACCTCTCCAATCCTATCACTGCTGCGTTTATGCCAGTGTACACACGCTTGATTCTCTTTCGGAGACATAGCAATCCATAGGTTTTAAGATACTTACTTGTCAGGTACATTCTTAGGCGTTTAATATGGGGTGTTGAGTCCATTTCGTTGAGCAAGGAGTAGCTCTTGTCTATCCATATTTGGCTTAAGGAACTTTATCTGTGCTGATTTCAATCTCTGGTTTTAGGCAGCACCCCAACTCACCTTTCCCCTTAAGCAAGCATAAGTTGGTTTTCTACATTTGAGACCCTGTTCTGTTTTGTAATTCAGTTCCTGTGTAGCCAAGTTTACATTCTGCGTATTAGTGATATCTTATGATGTTTCTTTTTCTTTGTGACTTATTTCAGTTAGAATCATCATACCTGAATCCACTCATTATGCTGCTACGGGCCTGAAGACATAGATTTCACTGCTGAGTGATACTGCATTGTACGTAAGTACCACAACTTCTTTATCCATTTTTCACTTTCTGCGATATTGAACTTGTACCGTAAACGAGGTTCTTGTAAACAGAGCCGTCCCAAACTTTGGGGTGGCTGTGTCTTTTTGATTTTAATTTCCCTAAGCTATAGGACCATAAGTGGAAGTGCCCTAGGCTCTGTTGCTTTGTTTTTCATATGTTTCAGGAAACACCATACACTTGTCCACAGTGGCTGTTGGTAATTTATATCCCGCCCATCAGCATAACCATGCTCCCAGTTCTCCATGGCCTGTCCTGCCTTTCTGGATTCTACACTTTTTTCAGATGGCCCTTTTGACAGGGGGGATGTGAGACTTCATTGTAGTGCAGATTTCCTTTGCAAGCTTGCTTGGTTGGCCAAAAAGGGCGTATGCGTTTTTTCCTGAATATATTCAGGAAAAACGCAAACGCCCTTTTTGGCCAAGTGCATCATTGTGGACGTCCTGCCTCTTTTCCTATGCTTTAAATGCAATTCGAGTCTACCTCCTGAAATCGGTTTCCTGCAATTCTGCCCCACATTCAAGTCCTCTTGGCAGCCTGACTTCAGTATATTTTTGGACGATAGCTGTCATTTATAACTCTGCAGGTTTGTGAATGACAGTGCCCCTGAGCTCCTTTCTTCAACTCGCTTTCTTGTGAGCTGGCCGCAACACCGCAGGATTGCTTCAGGCCCTAATCTGGTTCCGGCACGGCACGCTGAGCCTTTGGTTAATTCCTCTTCCTGGTGGGAAATGAGAGTTAAATTTGCCCATCCAGACACCTCCAGCTAGTCTCTCATTGGTTCTCCCTATTCCTGTTCATCTTCCGCAGTAATTGCAAACTGGGCCAAACAGGAGGTTAAAGGCACTGACTCTCCAAGTCGGGAGAGTGTTAGTAAAGCGTCTGGAATGTTGCACCCGAGTACCAGGGGACGAGAACGGAGACATATTGGAACACGTCTCCTGATCACACGGTTGATCATACTCTTGGTTCCACATGCATGGTTTAGCTGAAGGAAGAATCCCTTAAAGCTGGAGAGTTGAGACCCGTGGAATGGGTACCATGCAATATGACTTCAAAGGGTCTTCATTTGCTCACCGAACCTCTCCAATCCTATCACTGCTGCGTTTATGCCAGTGTACACACGCTTGATTCTCTTTCGGAGACATAGCAATCCATAGGTTTTAAGATACTTACTAGTCAGGTACATTCTTAGGCGTTTAATATGGGGTGTTGAGTCCATTTCGTTGAGCAAGGAGTAGCTCTTGTCTATTCCATATTTGGCTTAAGGAACTTTATCTGTGCTGATTTCAATCTCTGGTTTTATGCAGCACCCCAACTCACCTTTCCCCTTAAGCAAGCATAAGTTGGTTTTCTAAATTTGAGACCCTGTTTTGTTTTGTAATCCAGTTCTTGTGTAGCCAAGTTTACATTCTGTGTATTAGTGTTATCTTATGATGTTTCTTTTTCTGTGTGACTTATTTCAGTTGGAAGCATCATACCTGAATCCACTCATTATGCTGCTACGGGCCTTATGAAATAGATGTCATTGCTGAGTGATATTGCATTGTACGTAAGTACCACAACTTCTTTATCCATTTTGCGCTTTCTGCGATATTGAACTTGTACAGTAAACGAGCCGTCCCAAACTTTGGGGTGGCTGTGTCTTTTTGATTTTAATTTCCCTAAGCTATAGGACCATAAGTGGAAGTGCCCCAGGCTCTGTTGCTTTGTTTTTTAGATGTTTCAGGAAACACCATACACTTCTCCCGAGTGGCTGTTGGCAATTTACATCCCGCCCATCAGCATAACAAGGCTCCCAGTTCTCCATGGCCTGTCCTGCCTTTCTGGATTTTACACTTTTTTCAGATGGCCCTTTTGACCGGGGGGAAGTGAGACTTCATTGTAGTGCAGATTTCCTTTGCAAGCTTGCTTGGTTGGCCAAAAAGGGCGTATGCGTTTTTTCCTGAATATATTCAGGAAAAAACGCATACGCCCTTTTTGGCCAAGTGCATCATTGTGGACGTTCTGCCTCTTTTCCTATGCTTTAAATGCAATTCCAGTCTACCTCCTGAAATCGGTTTCCTGCAATTCTGCCCCGCTTTCAAGTCCTCTTGGCAGCCTGACTTCAGTATATTTTTGGACGATAGCTGTCATTTATAACTCTGCAGGTTTGTGAATTACAGTGCCCCTGAGCTCCTTTCTTCAACTCGCTTTCTTGTGAGCTGGCCGCAACACCGCAGGATTGCTTCAGGCCCTAATCTGTTTCTGGCACGGCTCGCTGAGCCTTTGGTTAATTCCTCTTCCTGGAGGGAAATGAGAGTTAAATTTGCCCGTCCAGACACCTCCAGCTAGTCTCTCATTGGTTCTCCCTATTCCTGTTCATCTTCCGCAGAAATTGCAAACTGGGCCAAACAGGAGGTTAAAGGCACTGACTCTCCAAGTCGGGAGAGTGTTAGTAAAGCGTCTGGAATGTTGCACCCGAGTACCAGGGGACGAGAACCGAGACATATTTGAATACGTCTCCCGAGCACACGTTTGATCATACTCTGGGTTCCACATGCATGGTTTAGCTGAAGGAAGAATCCCTTAAAGCTGGAGAGTGGAGACCCGTGGAATGGGTACCATGCAATATGACTTCAAAGGGTCTTCATTTGCTCACCGAACCTCTCCAATCCTATCACTGCTGCGTTTATGCCAGTGTACACATGCTTGATTCTCTTTCGGAGACATAGCAATCCATAGGTTTTAAGATACTTACTAGTCAGGTACATTCTTAGGCGTTTAATATGGGGTGTTGAGTCCATTTCGTTGAGCAAGGAGTAGCTCTTGTCTATTCCATATTTGGCTTAAGGAACTTTATCTGTGCTCATTTCAATCTCTGGTTTTATGCAGCACCTCAACTCACCTTTCCCCTTAAGCAAGCATAAGTTGGTTTTCTAAATATGAGACCCTGTTCTGTTTTGTAATCCAGTTCCTGTGTAGCCAAGTTTACATTCTGTGTATTAGTGATATCTTATGATGTTTCTTTTTCTGTGTGACTTATTTCAGTTAGAATCATCATACCTGAATCCACTCATTATGCTGCTACTGGCCTGATGACATAGATTTCATTGCTGAGTGATATTGCATTGTACGTAAGTACCACAACTTCTTTATCCATTTTTCACTTTCTGCGATATTGAACTTGTACCATAAACGAGGTTCTTGTAAACAGAGCCGTCCCAAACTTTGGGGTGGCTGTGTCTTTTTGATTTTAATTTCCCTAAGCTATAGGACCATAAATGGAAGTGCCCTAGTCTCTGTTGCTTTGTTTTTTAGATGTTTCAGGAAACACCATACACTTCTCCCGAGTGGCTGTTGACAATTTACATCCCGCCCATCAGCATAACAAGGCTCCCAGTTCTCCATGGCCTGTCCTGCCTTTCTGGATTTTACACTTTTTTCAGATGGCCATTTTGACCGGGGGGAAGTGAGACTCTTTGTAGTGCAGATTTCTTTTGCAAGCTTGCTTGGTTGGCCAAAAAGGGCGTATGCGTTTTTTCCTGAATATATTCAGGAAAAAACGCATACGCCCTTTTTGGCCAAGTGCATCATTGTCGATGTTCTGCCTCTTTTCCTATGCTTTAAATGCAATTCCGGTCTACCTCCTGAAATCGGTTTCCTGCAATTCTGCCCCGCTTTCAAGTCCTCTTGGCAGCCTGACTTCAGTATATTTTTGGACGATAGCTGTCATTTATAACTCTGCAGGTTTGTGAATTACAGTGCCCCTGAGCTCCTTTCTTCAACTCGCTTTCTTGTGAGCTGGCCGCAACACCGCAGGATTGCTTCAGGCCCTAATCTCGTTCCGGCACGGCACGCTGAGCCTTTGGTTAATTCCTCTTCCTGGTGGGAAATGAGAGTTAAATTTGCCCGTCCAGACACCTCCAGCTAGTCTCTCATTGGTTCTCCCTATTCCTGTTCTTCTTCCGCAGTAATTGCAAACTGGGCCAAACAGGAGGTTAAAGGCACTGACTCTCCAAGTGGGCAGAGTGTTAGTAAAGCGTCTGGAATGTTGCACCCGAGTACCAGGGGACGAGAACGGAGACATATTGGAACACGTCTCCTGATCACACGGTTGATCATACTCTGGGTTCCACATGCATGGTTTAGCTGAAGGAAGAATCCCTTAAAGCTGGAGAAGGGAGACCCGTGGAATGGCTACCATGCAATATGACTTCAAAGGGTCTTCATTTTCTCACTGAACCTCTCCAATCCTATCACTGCTGCGTTTATGCCAGTGTACACACGCTTGATTCTCTTTCGGAGACATAGCAATCCATAGGTTTTAAGATACTTACGAGTCAGGTACATTCTTAGGCGTTTAATATGGGGTGTTGAGTCCATTTCGTTGAGCAAGGAGTAGCTCTTGTCTATTCCATATTTGGCTTAAGGAACTTTATCTGTGCTCATTTCAATCTCTGGTTTTAGGCAGCACCCCAACTCACCTTTCCCCTTAAGCAAGCATAAGTTGGTTTTCTAAATTTGAGACGCTGTTTTGTTTTGTAATCCAGTTCTTGTGTAGCCAAGTTTACATTCTGTGTATTAGTGATATCTTATGATGTTTCTTTTTCTGTGTGAGTTATTTCAGTTAGAAGCATCATACCTGAATCCACTCATTATGCTGCTACGGGCCTGATGACATAGATTTCATTGCTGAGTGATATTGCATTGTACCTAAGTACCACAACTTCTTTATCCATGTTGCGCTTTCTGCGATATTGAACTTGTACCGTAAACGAGCCGTCCCAAACTTTGGGGTGGCTGTGTCTTTTTGATTTTAATTTCCCTAAGCTATAGGACCATAAGTGGAAGTGCCCTAGGCTATGTTGCTTTGTTTTTTAGATGTTTCGGGAAACACCATACACTTCTCCACAGTGGCTGTTGGTAATTTATATCCCGCCCATCAGCATAACCATGCTCCCAGTTCTCCATGGCCTGTCCTGCCTTTCTGGATTCTACACTTTTTTCAGATGTCCCTTTTGACAGGGGGGATGTGAGACTTCACTGTAGTGCAGATTTCCTTTGCAAGCTTGCTTGGTTGGCCAAAAAGGGCGTATGCGTTTTTTCCTGAATATATTCAAGAAAAACGCATACGCCCTATTTGGCCAAGTGCATCATTGTGGACGTTCTGCCTCTTTTCCTATGCTTTAAATGCAATTCGAGTCTACCTCCTCAAATCGGTTTCCTGCAATTCTGCCCCACATTCAAGTCCTCTTGGCAGCCTGACTTCAGTATATTTTTGGACGATAGCTGTCATTTATAACTCTGCAGGTTTGTGAATTACAGTGCCCCTGAGCTCCTTTCTTCAAGTCGCTTTCTTGTGAGCTGGCCGCAACACCACAGGTTGCTTCAGGCCCTAATCTGCTTCTGGCACGTCACGATGACCCTTAGATTAATTCCTCTTCCTGGTGGGAAATGAGAGTTAAATTTGCCCGTCCAGACACCTCCAGCTAGTCTCTCATTGGTTCTCCATATTCGTGTTCATTTTCCGCAGAAATTGCAAACTGGGCCAAACAGGAGGTTAAAGGCACTGACTCTCCAAGTCGGGAGAGAGTTAGTAAAGCGTCTGGAATGTTGCACCTGAGTACCAGGGAACGAGAACTGAGACATATTGAAACACGTCTCCCGATCACACGGTTGATCATAATCTGGGTTCCACATGCATGTTTTAGCTGAAGGAAGAATCCCTTAAACCTGGAGAGTTGAGACCCGTGGAATGGGTACCATGCAATATGACTTCAAAGGGTCTTCATTTGCTCACCGAACCTCTCCAATCCTATCACTGCTGCGTTTATGCCAGTGTACACACGCTTGATTCTCTTTCGGAGACATAGCAATCCATAGGTTTTAAGATACTTACTAGTCAGGTACATTCTTAGGCGTTTAATATGGGGTGTTGAGTCCATTTCGTTGAGCAAGGAGTAGCTCTTGTCTATTCCATATTTGGCTTAAGGAACTTTATCTGTTCTCATTTCAATCTCTGGTTTTATGCAGCATCCCAACTCACCTTTCCCCTTAAGCAAGCATAAGTTGGTTTTCTAAATTTGAGACCCTGTTCTGTTTTGTAATCCTGTTCCTGTGTAGCCAAGTTTACATTCTGTGTATTAGTGATATCTTATGATGTTTCTTTTTGTTTGTGACTTATTTCAGTTAGAATCATCCTACCTGAATCCACTCATTATGGTGCTACGGGCCTGATGACATAGATTTCATTGCTGAGTGATATTGCATTGTACGTAAGTACCACAACTTCTTTATCCATTTTTCACTTTCTGTGATATTGAACTTGTACCATAAACGAGGTTCTTGTAAACAGAGCCGTCCCAAACTTTGGGGTGGCTGTGTCTTTTTGATTTTAATTTCCCTAAGCTATAGGACCATAAGTGGAAGTGCCCTAGGCTCTGTTGCTTTGTTTTTTAGATGTTTCAGGAAATACCATACACTTCTCCCGAGTGGCTGTTGGCAATTTACATCCCGCCCATCAGCATAACAAGGCTCCCAGTTCTCCATGGCCTGTGCTGACTTTCTGGATTTTACACTTTTTTCAGATGGCCCTTTTGACCGGGGGGAAGTGAGACTTCATAGTAGTGCAGATTTCCTTTGCAAGCTTGGTTGGTTGGCCAAAAAGGGCGTATGCGTTTTTTCCTGAATATATTCAGGAATAAACGCATACGCCCTTTTTGGCCAAGTGCATCATTGTGGACGTTCTGCATCTTTTCCTATGCTTTAAATGCAATTCCAGCCTACCTCCTGAAATCGGTTTCCTGCAATTCTGCCCCGCTTTCAAGTCCTCTTGGCAGCCTTACTTCAGTATATTTTTGGACGATAGCTGTCATTTATAACTCTGCAGGTTTGTGAATTACAGTGCCCCTGAGCTCTTTTCTTCAACTCGCTTTCTTGTGAGCTGGCCGCAACACCGCAGGATTGCTTCAGGCCCTAATCTGGTTCCGGCACGGCACGCTGAGCCTTTGGTTAATTCCCTTCCTGGTGAGTAATGAGAGTTAAATTTGCCCGTCCAGACACCTCCAGCTAGTCTCTCATTGGTTCTCCCTATTCCTGTTCAACTTCCGCAGTAATTGCAAACGGGGCCAAACAGGAGGTTAAAGGCACTGACTCTCCAAGTCGGGAGTGTGTTAGTAAAGCGTCTGGAATGTTGCACCCGAGTACCAGGGGACGAGAACAGAGACATATTGGAACATGTCTCCAGATCACACGTTTGATCATACTCTGGGTTCCACATGCATGGTTTAGCTGAAGGAAGAATCCCTTAAACCTGGAGAGTTGAGACCGTAGAAAGGGTACCATGCAATATGATTTCAAAGTGTCTTCATTTGCTCTCGAACCTCTCCAATCCTATCACTGCTGCGTTTATGCCAGTGTACACACGCTTGATTCTCTTTTGGAGACATAGCAATCCATAGGTTTTAAGATACTTACTAGTCACGTACATTCTTAGGCGTTTAATATGGGGTGTTGAGTCCATTTCGTTGAGCAAGGAGTAGCTCTTGTGTATTCCATATTTGGCTTATGGAACGGTATCTGTGCTCATTTCAATCTCTGGTTTTATGCAGCACCCCAACTCACCTTTCCCCTTAAGCAAGCATAAGTTGGTTTTCTAAATTTGAGACCCTGTTCTGTTTTGTAATTCAGTTCCTGTGTAACCAAGTTTACATTCCGCATATTAGTGATATCTTATGAAGTTTCTTTTTCTGTGTGACTTATTTCAGTTAGAATCATCATACCTGAATCCACTCATTATGCTGCTACGGGCCTGATGACATAGATGTCATTGCTGAATGATATTGCATGTACATAAGTACCACAACTTCTTTATCCATTTTTCACTTTCTGCGATATTGAACTTGTACCGTAAACGAGGTTCTTGTAAACAGAGCCGTCCCAAATTTTGGGGTGGCTGTGTCGTTTTGATTTTAATTTCCCTAAGCTATAGGACCATAAGTGGAAGTGCCCTAGGCTCTGTTGCTTTGTTTTTTAGATGTTTCAGGAAACACCATACACTTCTCCTGAGTGGCTGTTGGCAATTTACATCCCGCCCATCAGCATAACAAGGCTCCCAGTTCTCCATGGCCTGTCCTGCCTTTCTGGATTTTCACTTTTTTTCAGATGGCACGTTTGACCGGGGGGAAGTGAGACTTCATTGTAGTGCAGATTTCCTTTGCAAGCTTGCTTGGTTGGCCAAAAAGGGCGTATGCGTTTTTTCCTGAATATATTCAGGAAAAAACGCATACGCCCTTTTTGGCCAAGTGCATCATTGTGGAAGTTCTGCCTCTTTTCCTATGCTTTAAATGCAATTCCAGCCTACCTCCTGAAATCGGTTTCCTGCAATTCTGCCCCGCTTTCTAGTCCCCTTGGCAGCCTTACTTCAGTATATTTTTGGACGATAGCTGTCATTTCTAACTCTGCAGGTTTGTGAATTACAGTGCCCCTGAGCTCCTTTCTACAACTCGCTTCCTTGTGAGCTGGCCGCAACACCGCAGGATTGCTTCAGGCCCTAATCTGGTTCCGGCACAGCACGCTGAGCCTTTGGTTAATTCCCTTCCTGGTGAGAAATGAGAGTTAAATTTGCCCGTCCAGACACCTCCAGCTAGTCTCTCATTGGTTCTCCCTATTCCTGTTCAACTTCCGCAGTAATTGCAAACTGGGCCAAACAGGAGGTTAAAGGCACTGACTCTCCAAGTCGGGAGAGTGTTAGTAAAGCCTCTGGAATGTTGCACCCGAGTACCAGGGGACGAGAACGGAGACATATTGGAACACGTCTCCTGATCACACGTTTGATCATACTCTGGGTTCCACATGCATGGTTTAGCTGAAGGAAGAATCCCTTAAACCTGGAGAGTTGAGACCATGGAAAGGGTACCATGCAATATGATTTCAAAGTGTCTTCATTTGCTCACCGAACCTCTCCAATCCTATCACTGCTGAGTTTATGCCAGTGTACACACGCTTGATTCTCTTTCGGAGACATAGCAATCCATAGGTTTTAAGATACTTACTAGTCACGTACATTCTTAGGCGTTTAATATGGGGTGTTGAGTCCATTTCGTTGAGCAAGGAGTAGCTCTTGTCTATTCCATATTTGGCTTATGGAACGGTATCTGTGCTCATTTCAATCTCTGGTTTTATGCAGCACCCCAAATCACCTTTCCCCTTAAGCAAGCATAAGTTGGTTTTCTAAATTTGAGACCCTGTTCTGTTTTGTAATCCTGTTCCTGTGTAGCCAAGTTTACATTCTGTGTATTAGTGATATCTTATGATGTTTCTTTTTGTTTGTGACTTATTTCAGTTAGAATCATCCTACCTGAATCCACTCATTATGGTGCTACGGGCCTGATGACATAGATTTCATTGCTGAGTGATATTGCATTGTACGTAAGTACCACAACTTCTTTATCCATTTTTCACTTTCTGTGATATTGAACTTGTACCATAAACGAGGTTCTTGTAAACAGAGCCGTCCCAAACTTTGGGGTGGCTGTGTCTTTTTGATTTTAATTTCCCTAAGCTATAGGACCATAAGTGGAAGTGCCCTAGGCTCTGTTGCTTTGTTTTTTAGATGTTTCAGGAAATACCATACACTTCTCCCGAGTGGCTGTTGGCAATTTACATCCCGCCCATCAGCATAACAAGGCTCCCAGTTCTCCATGGCCTGTGCTGACTTTCTGGATTTTACACTTTTTTCAGATGGCCCTTTTGACCGGGGGGAAGTGAGACTTCATAGTAGTGCAGATTTCCTTTGCAAGCTTGGTTGGTTGGCCAAAAAGGGCGTATGCGTTTTTTCCTGAATATATTCAGGAATAAACGCATACGCCCTTTTTGGCCAAGTGCATCATTGTGGACGTTCTGCATCTTTTCCTATGCTTTAAATGCAATTCCAGCCTACCTCCTGAAATCGGTTTCCTGCAATTCTGCCCCGCTTTCAAGTCCTCTTGGCAGCCTTACTTCAGTATATTTTTGGACGATAGCTGTCATTTATAACTCTGCAGGTTTGTGAATTACAGTGCCCCTGAGCTCTTTTCTTCAACTCGCTTTCTTGTGAGCTGGCCGCAACACCGCAGGATTGCTTCAGGCCCTAATCTGGTTCCGGCACGGCACGCTGAGCCTTTGGTTAATTCCCTTCCTGGTGAGTAATGAGAGTTAAATTTGCCCGTCCAGACACCTCCAGCTAGTCTCTCATTGGTTCTCCCTATTCCTGTTCAACTTCCGCAGTAATTGCAAACGGGGCCAAACAGGAGGTTAAAGGCACTGACTCTCCAAGTCGGGAGTGTGTTAGTAAAGCGTCTGGAATGTTGCACCCGAGTACCAGGGGACGAGAACAGAGACATATTGGAACATGTCTCCAGATCACACGTTTGATCATACTCTGGGTTCCACATGCATGGTTTAGCTGAAGGAAGAATCCCTTAAACCTGGAGAGTTGAGACCGTAGAAAGGGTACCATGCAATATGATTTCAAAGTGTCTTCATTTGCTCTCGAACCTCTCCAATCCTATCACTGCTGCGTTTATGCCAGTGTACACACGCTTGATTCTCTTTTGGAGACATAGCAATCCATAGGTTTTAAGATACTTACTAGTCACGTACATTCTTAGGCGTTTAATATGGGGTGTTGAGTCCATTTCGTTGAGCAAGGAGTAGCTCTTGTCTATTCCATATTTGGCTTATGGAACGGTATCTGTGCTCATTTCAATCTCTGGTTTTATGCAGCACCCCAACTCACCTTTCCCCTTAAGCAAGCATAAGTTGGTTTTCTAAATTTGAGACACTGTTCTGTTTTGTAATTCAGTTCCTGTGTAACCAAGTTTACATTCCGCATATTAGTGATATCTTATGAAGTTTCTTTTTCTGTGTGACTTATTTCAGTTAGAATCATCATACCTGAATCCACTCATTATGCTGCTACGGGCCTGATGACATAGATGTCATTGCTGAATGATATTGCATGTACATAAGTACCACAACTTCTTTATCCATTTTTCACTTTCTGCGATATTGAACTTGTACCGTAAACGAGGTTCTTGTAAACAGAGCCGTCCCAAATTTTGGGGTGGCTGTGTCGTTTTGATTTTAATTTCCCTAAGCTATAGGACCATAAGTGGAAGTGCCCTAGGCTCTGTTGCTTTGTTTTTTAGATGTTTCAGGAAACACCATACACTTCTCCCGAGTGGCTGTTGGCAATTTATATCCCGCCCATCAGCATAACAAGGCTCCCAGTTCTCCATGGCCTGTCCTGCCTTTCTGGATTTTACACTTTTTTCAGATGGCCCTTTTGACCAGGGGGAAGTGAGACTTCATTGTAGTGCAGATTTCCTTTGCAAGCTTGCTTGGTTGGCCAAAAAGGGCGTATGCGTTTTTTCCTGAATATATTCAGGAAAAAACGCATACGCCCTTTTTGGCCAAGTGCATCATTGTGGAAGTTCTGCCTCTTTTCCTATGCTTTAAATGCAATTCCAGCCTACCTCCTGAAATCGGTTTCCTGCAATTCTGCCCCGCTTTCTAGTCCCCTTGGCAGCCTTACTTCAGTATATTTTTGGACGATAGCTGTCATTTCTAACTCTGCAGGTTTGTGAATTACAGTGCCCCTGAGCTCCTTTCTACAACTCGCTTCCTTGTGAGCTGGCCGCAACACCGCAGGATTGCTTCAGGCCCTAATCTGGTTCCGGCACAGCACGCTGAGCCTTTGGTTAATTCCCTTCCTGGTGAGAAATGAGAGTTAAATTTGCCCGTCCAGACACCTCCAGCTAGTCTCTCATTGGTTCTCCCTATTCCTGTTCAACTTCCGCAGTAATTGCAAACTGGGCCAAACAGGAGGTTAAAGGCACTGACTCTCCAAGTCGGGAGAGTGTTAGTAAAGCCTCTGGAATGTTGCACCCGAGTACCAGGGGACGAGAACGGAGACATATTGGAACACGTCTCCTGATCACACGTTTGATCATACTCTGGGTTCCACATGCATGGTTTAGCTGAAGGAAGAATCCCTTAAACCTGGAGAGTTGAGACCATGGAAAGGGTACCATGCAATATGATTTCAAAGTGTCTTCATTTGCTCACCGAACCTCTCCAATCCTATCACTGCTGAGTTTATGCCAGTGTACACACGCTTGATTCTCTTTCGGAGACATAGCAATCCATAGGTTTTAAGATACTTACTAGTCACGTACATTCTTAGGCGTTTAATATGGGGTGTTGAGTCCATTTCGTTGAGCAAGGAGTAGCTCTTGTCTATTCCATATTTGGCTTATGGAACGGTATCTGTGCTCATTTCAATCTCTGGTTTTATGCAGCACCCCAAATCACCTTTCCCCTTAAGCAAGCATAAGTTGGTTTTCTAAATTTGAGACCCTGTTCTGTTTTGTAATTCAGTTCCTGTGTAGCCAAGTTTACATTCCGCGTATTAGTGATATCTTATGATGTTTCTTTTTCTGTGTGACTTATTTCACTTAGAATCATCATACCTGAATCCACTCATTATGCTGCTACGGGCCTGATGACATAGATGTCATTGCTGAATGATATTGCATTGTACGTAAGTACCACAACTTCTTTATCCATTTTGCGCTTTCTGCGATATTGAACTTGTACCGTAAACGAGCCGTCCCAAACTTTGGGGTGGCTGTGTCTTTTTGATTTTAATTTCCCTAAGCTATAGGACCATAAGTGGAAGTGCCCTAGGCTCTGTTGCTTTGTTTTTTAGATGTTTCAGGAAACACCATACACTTCTCCCGAGTGGCTGTTGGCAATTTACATCCCGCCCATCAGCATAACAAGGCTCCCAGTTCTCCATGGCCTGTCCTGCCTTTCTGGATTTTACACTTTTTTCAGATGGCCCTTTTGACCAGGGGGAATTGAGACTTCATTGTAGTGCAGATTTCCTTTGCAAGCTTACTTGGTTGGCCAAAAAGGGCGTATGCGTTTTTTCCTGAATATATTCAGGAAAAAACGCATACGCCCTTTTTGGCCAAGTGCATCATTGTCGACTTTATGCCTCTTTTCCTATGCTTTAAATGCAATTCCAGTCTACCTCCTGAAATCGATTTCCTGCAATTCTGCCCCGCTTTAAAGTCCTGTTGGCAGCCTTACTTCAGTATATTTTTAGACGATAGCTGTCATTTATTACTCTGCAGGTTTGTGAATTACAGTGCCCCTGAGCTCCTTTCTTCAACTCGCTTTCTTGTGAGCTGGCCGCAACACCGCAGGATTGCTTCAGGCCCTAATCTCGTTCCGGCACGGCACGCTGAGCCTTTGGTTAATTCCTCTTCCTGGTGGGAAATGAGAGTTAAATTTGCCCGTCCAGACACCTCCAGCTAGTCTCTCATTGGTTCTCCCTATTCCTGTTCATCTTCCGCAGAAATTGCCAACTGGGCCAAACAGGAGGTTAAAGGCACTGACTCTCCAAGTCGGGAGTGTGTTAGTAAAGCGTCTGGAATGTTGCACCCGAGTACCAGGGGACGAGAACAGAGACATATTGGAACATGTCTCCCGATCACACGTTTGATCATACTCTGGGTTCCACATGCATGGTTTAGCTGAAGGAAGAATCCCTTAAAGCTGGAGAGTGGAGACCCGTGGAATGGGTACAATGCAGTATGACTTCAAAGGGTCTTCATTTGCTCACCGAACCTCTCCAATCCTATCACTGCTGCGTTTATGCCCCTGTACACACACTTGATTTTCTTTCGGCGACATAGCAATCCATAGGTTTTAAATTACTTACTAGTCATGTACATTCTTAGGCGTTTAATATGGGGTGTTGAGTCCATTTCGTTGAGCAAGGAGTATCTCTTTCTATTCCATATTTGGCTTAAGGAACTTTATCTGTGCTGATTTCAATCTCTGGTTTTATGCAGCACCCCAACTCACCTTTCCCCTTAAGCAAGCATAAGTTGGTTTTCTAAATATGAGACCCTGTTCTGTTTTGTAATCCAGTTCCTGTGTAGCCAAGTTTACATTCCGTGTATTAGTGATATCTTATGATGTTTCTTTTTCTTTGTGACTTATTTCAGTTAGAATCATCATACCTGAATCCACTCATTATGCTGCTACTGGCCTGATGACATAGATTTCATTGCTGAGTGATATTGCATTGTACGTAAGTACCCCAACTTCTTTATCCATTTTTCACTTTCTGCGATATTGAACTTGTACCGTAAACGAGGTTCTTGTAAACAGAGCCGTCCCAAACTTTGGGGTGGCTGTGTCTTTTTGATTTTAATTTCCCTAAGCTATAGGACCATAAGTGGAAGTGCCCCAGGCTCTGTTGCTTTGTTTTTTAGATGTTTCAGGAAACACCTTACGCTTCGCCTGAGTGGCTGTTGGCAATTTACATCCCGCCCATCAGCATAACAAGGCTCCCAGTTCTCCATGGCCTGTCCTGCCTTTCTGGATTTTACACTTTTTTCAGATGGCCCGTTTGACCGGGGGGAAGTGAGACTTCATTGTAGTGCAGATTTCCTTTGCAAGCTTGCTTGGTTGGCCAAAAAGGGCGTATGCGATTTTTCCTGAATATATTCAGGAAAAAACGCATACGCCCTTTTTGGCCAAGTGCATCATTGTGGACGTTCTGCCTCTTTTCCTATGCTTTAAATGCAATTCCAGTCTACCTCCTGAAATCGGTTTCCTGCAATTCTGCCCCGCTTTCAAGTCCTCTTGGCAGCCTGACTTCAGTATATTTTTGGACGATAGGTGTCATTTATAACTCTGCAGGTTTGTGAATTACAGTGCCCCTGAGCTCCTTTCTTCAACTCGCTTTCTTGTGAGCTGGCCGCAACACCGCAGGATTGCTTCAGGCCCTAATCTGGTTCCAGCACGGCACGCTGAGCCTTTGGTTAATTCCTCTTCCTGGTGGGAAATGAGAGTTAAATTTGCCCGTCCAGACACCTCCAGCTAGTCTCTCATTGGTTCTCCCTATTCCTGTTCATCTTCCGCAGAAATTGCCAACTGGGACAAACAGGAGGTTAAAGGCACTGACTCTCCAAGTCGGGAGAGTGTTAGTAAAGTGTCTGGAATGTTGCACCCGAGTACCAGGGGACGAGAACGGAGACATATTTGAACACGTCTCCCGATCACACGTTTGATCATACTCTGGGTTCCACATGCATGGTTTAGCTGAAGGAAGAATCCCTTAAAGCTGTAGAGTGGAGACCGGTGGAATGGGTACAATGCAGTATGACTTCAAAGGGTCTTCATTTGCTCACCGAACCTCTCCAATCCTATCACTGTTGCGTTTATGCCCCTGTACACACGCTTGATTTTCTTTCGGAGACATAGCAATCCATAGGTTTTAAATTACTTACTAGTCATGTACATTCTTAGGCGTTTAATATGGGGTGTTGAGTCCATTTCGTTGAGCAAGGAGTAGCTCTTTCTATTCCATATTTGGCTTAAGGAACTTTATCTGTGCTGATTTCAATCTCTGGTTTTAGGCAGCACCCCAACTCACCTTTCCCCTTAAGCAAGCATAAGTTGGTTTTCTAAATATGAGACCCTGTTCTGTTTTGTAATCCAGTTCCTGTGTAGCCAAATTTACATTCTGTGTATTAGTGATATCTTATGATGTTTCTTTTTCTTTGTGACTTATTTCAGTTAGAATCATCATACCTGAATCCACTCATTATGCTGCTACTGGCCTGATGACATAGATTTCATTGCTGAGTGATATTGCATTGTACGTAAGTACCACAACTTCTTTATCCATTTTTCACTTTCTGCGATATTGAACTTGTACCGTAAACGAGGTTCTTGTAAACAGAGCCGTCCCAAACTTTGGGGTGGCTGTGTCTTTTTGATTTTAATTTCCCTAAGCTATAGGACCATAAGTGGAAGTGCCCCAGGCTCTGTTGCTTTGTTTTTTAGATGTTTCAGGAAACACCATACACTTCTCCCTAGTGGCTGTTGGCAATTTACATCCCGCCCATCAGCATAACAAGGCTCCCAGTTCTCCATGGCCTGTCCTGCCTTTCTGGATTTTACACTTTTTTCAGATGGCCCTTTTGACCGGGGGGAAGTGAGACTTCATTGTAGTGCAGATTTCCTTTGCAAGCTTGCTTGGTTGGCCAAAAAGTGCGTATGCGTTTTTTCCTGAATATATTCAGGAAAAAACGCATACGCCCTTTTTGGCCAAGTGCATCATTGTGGACGTTCTGCCTCTTTTCCTATGCTTTAAATGCAATTCCAGCCTACCACGTGAAATCGATTTCCTGCAATTCTGCCCCGCTTTCAACTCCTCTTGGCAGTCTTACTTCAGTATATTTTTGGACGATAGCTGTCATTTATAACTCTGCAGATTTGTGAATTACAGTGCCCCTGAGCTCCTTTCTTCAACTCGCTTTCCTTGAGCTGGCTGCAACACCGCAGGATTGTTTCAGGCCCTAATCTGGTTCCGGCACGGCACACTGAGCCTTTGGTTAATTCCCTTCCTGTTGGGAAATGAGAGTTAAATTTGCCCGTCCAGACACCTCCAGCTAGTCTCTCATTGGTTCTCCCTATTCCTGTTCATCTTCCGCAGTAATTGCAAACTGGGCCAAACAGGAGGTTAAAGGCACTGACTCTCCAAGTCGGGAGAGTGTTAGTAAAGTGTCTGGAATGTTACACCCGAGTACCAGGGGACGAGAACGGAGACATATTTGAACACGTCTCCCGATCACACGTTTGATCATACTCTGGGTTCCACATGCATGGTTTAGCTGAAGGAAGAATCCCTTAAAGCTGGAGCGTGGAGAGCCGTGGAATGGGTACAATGCAATATGACTTCAAAGGGTCTTCATTTGCTCACCGAACCTCTCCAATCCTATCACTGCTGCGTTTATGCCAGTGTACACACGCTTGATTCTCTTTCGGAGACATAGCAATCCATAGGTTTTAAGACACTTACTAGTCAGGTACATTCTTAGGTTTTTAATATGGTTTGTTGAGTCCACTTCGTTGAGCAAGGAGTAGCTCTTGTCTATTACATATTTGGCTTATGGAACGGTATCTGTGCTAATTTCAATCTCTGGTTTTATGCAGCACCCCAACTCACCTTTCCCCTTAAGCAAGCATAAGTTGGTTTTCTACATTGAGACCCTGTTCTGTTTAGTAATTCAGTTCCTGTGTAGCCAAGTTTACATTCCGTGTAGTAGTAATATCTTATGATGTTTCTTTTTCTGTGTGACTTATTTCACTTAGAATCATCGTACCTGAATCCACTCATTATGCTGCTACGGGCCTGATGACATAGATTTCGTTGCTGAGTGATATTGCATTGTACGTAAGTACCACAACTTCTTTATCCATGTTTCGCTCTCTGTGATATTGAACTTGTACTGTAAACGAGGTTCTTGTAAACAGAGCCGGCCCAAACATTGGGGTGGCTGTGTCTTTTTGATTTTAATTTCCCTAAGCTATAGGACCATAAGTGGAAGTGCCCTAGGCTCTGTTGCTTTGTTTTTTGGATGTTTCAGGAAACACCATACACTTCTCCAGAGTGGCTGTTGGCAATTTACATCCCGCCCTTCAGCATAACATGGCTCCCAGTTCTCCATGGCCTGTCCTGCCTTTCTGGATTTTACACTTTTTTCAGATGGCCCTTTTGACCGGGGGGCAGTGAGACTTCATTGTAGTGTAGATTTCCTTTGCAAGCTTGCTTGGTTGGCCAAAAAGGGCGTATGCGTTTTTTCCTGAATATATTCAGGAAAAAACGCATACGCCCTTTTTGGCCAAGTGCATCATTGTGGACGTTCTGCCTCTTTTCCTATGCTTTACATGCAATTCCAGTCTACCTCATGAGATCGGTTTCCTGCAATTCTGCCCCACTTTCAAGTGCTCTTGGCAGCCTTACTTCAATATATTTTTGGACGATAGCTGTCATTTATAACTCTGCAGGTTTGTGAATTACAGTGCCCCTGAGCTCCTTTCTTCAACTCGCTTTCTTGTGAGCTGGCCACAACACCGCAGGATTTCTTCAGGCCCTAGTGTGTTTTCGGAATGGCCCGTTGAGCGTTTGGTTAATTCCTCTTCCTGGTGGGAAATGAGAGTTAAATTTGCCCGTCCTGACACCTCCAGCTAGTCTCTCATTGGTTCTCCCTCTTCCTGTTCGTCTTCCGCAGAAATTGCAAACTGGGCCAAACAGGAGGTTAAAGGCACTGACTCTCCAAGTGGGGAGAGTGTTAGTAAAGCGTCTGGAATTTGCACACGAGTACCAGGGGACGAAAACTGAGACACAGTTGAACACTTTTCCCTATCACACTGTGGATCATACTCTGGGTTCCACATGCATTTTTTTTTAACATCTTTATTGGAGTATAATTGCTTTACAATCGTGTGTTAGTTTCTGCTTTATAACAAAGTGAATCAGTCATACATAAACATATATTCCCATATGTCTTCCCTGTTGCGTCTCCCTCCCTCCCTCCCTCCCTATCCCACCCCTCCAGGCTGTCACAAAGCACCGAGCCAATATCCCTGTGCCATGCGCCTGCTTCCCACTAGCTATCTACCTTACTACGTTTGTTAGTGTGTATATGCCCATGACTCTCTCTCGCCCTGTCACAGCTCACCCTTCCCCCTCCCCATAACCTCAAGTCCGTTCTCTAGGAGGTCTGTGTCTTTATTCCTGCTTTACCCCTAGGTTCTTCATGACATTTTTTTTCTTAAATTCCATATATATGTGTTAGCATACGGTATTTGTCTTTTTCTTTCTGACTTACTTCACTCTGTATGACAGACTCTAGGCCTATCCACCTCATTACAAATAGTTCAATTTCGTTTCTTTTTATGGCTGAGTAATATTCCGTTGTATATATGTGCCACATCTTCTTTATCCATTCATCCGATGATGGGCACTTAGGTTGTTTCCATCTCCGGGCTATTGTAAATAGAGCTGCAATGAACATTTTGGTACATGACTCTTTTTGAATTTTGGTTTTCTCAGGGTATATGCCCAGTAGTGGGATTGCTGGGTCATATGGTAGTTCTATTTGTAGTTTTTTAAGGAACCTCCATACTGTTCTCCATAGTGGCTGAACCAATTCACATTCCCACCAGCAGTGCAAGAGTGTTCCCTTTTCTCCACACCCTCTCCAGCATTTATTGTTTCTAGATTTTTTGATGATGGCCATTCTGACTGGTGTGAGATGATATCTCATTGTAGTTTTGATTTGCATTTCTCTAATGATTAATGATGTTGAGCATTCTTTCATGTGTTTGTTGGCAGTCTGTATATCTTCGTTGGAGAAATGTCTATTTAGGTCTTCTGCCCATTTTTGGATTGGGTTGTTTGTTTTCTTGTTATTGAGCTGCATGAGCTGCTTGTAAATTTTGGAGATTAATCCTTTGTCGGTTGCTTCATTTGCAAATATTTTCTCCCATTCTGAGGGTTGTCTTTTGGTCTTGTTTATGGTTTCCTTTGCTGTGCAAAAGCTTTGGAGTTTCATTAGGTCCCATTTGTTTATTTTTGTTTTTATTTCCATTACTCTAGGAGGTGGGTCAGAAAGGATCTTGCTCTGATTTATGTCATAGTGTGTTCTGCCTATGTTTTCCTCTAAGAGTTTGATAGTTTCTGGCCTTACATTTAGGTCTTTAATCCATTTTGAGCTTATTTTTGTGTATGGTGTTAGGGAGTAATCTAATCTCATAGTTTTACATGTACCTGTCCAGTTTTCCCAGCACCACTTATTGAAGAGGCTGTCCTTTCTCCATTGTACATTACTGCCACCTTTATCAAAGATAAGGTGTCCATATGTGCATGGGTTTATCTCTGGGCTTTCTATCCTGTTCCATTGATCTATCTTTCTGTTTTTGTGCCAGTACCATACCGTCTTGATAACTGTAGCTTTGTAGTATAGTCTGAAGTCAGGGAGCCTGATTCCTCCAGTTCCTTCTTTCGTTCTCAAGATTGCTTTGGCTATTCGGGGTCTTTTGTGTTTCCATACAAATTGTGAAATTTTTTGTTCTAGTTCTGCGAAAAATGCCAGTGGTAGTTTGATAGGGATTGCATTGAATCTATAGATTGCTTTGGGTAGTAGAGTCATTTTCACAATGTTGATTCTTCCAATCCAAGAACATGGTATAGCTCTCCATCTATTTGTATCATCTTTAATTTCTTTCATCAGTGTCTTATAATTTTCTGCATACAGGTCTTTTGTCTCCTTAGGTAGGTTTATTCCTAGATATTTTATTCTTTTTGTTGCAATGGTAAATGGGAGTGTTTTCTTGATTTCACTTTCAGATTTTTCATCATTAGTATATAGGAATGCCAGAGATTTCTGTGCATTAATTTTGTATCCTGCCACTTTACCAAATTCATTGATTAGCTCTAGTAGTTTTCTGGTAGCATCTTTAGGGTTCTCTATGTATAGGATCATGTCATCTGCAAACAGCGACAGCTTTACTTCTTCTTTTCCGATTTGGATTCCTTTTATTTCCTTTTCTTCTCTGATTGCTGTGGCTAAAACTTCCAAAAGTATGTTGAATAAGAGTGGTGAGAGCGGGCAACCTTGTCTTGTTCCTGATCTTAGTGGAAATGCTTTCAGTTTTTCCCCATTGAGGATGATGTTTGCTGTGGGCTTGTCATATATGGCCTTTATTATGTTGAGGAAAGTTCCCTCTATGCCTACTTTCTGCAGGGTTTTTATCATAAATGGGTGTTGAATTTTGTCAAAAGCTTTCTCTGCATCTATTGAGATGATCATATGGTTTTTCTCCTTCAATTTGTTAATATGGTTTATCACATTGATAGATTTGCGTATATTGAAGAATCCTTGCATTCCTGGAATAAACCCCACTTGATCATGGTGTATGATCCTTTTAATGTGCTGTTGGATTCTGTTTGCTAGTATTTTGTTGAGGATTTTTGCATCTATGTTCATCAGTGATATTGGCCTGTAGTTTTCTTTCTTTGTGACATCCTTGTCTGGTTTTGGTATCAAGGTGATGGTGGCCTCGTAGAAGGAGTTTGGGAGTGGTCCTCCCTCTGCTATATTTTGGAAGAGTTTGAGAAGGATAGGTGTTAACTCTTCTCTAAATGTTTGATAGAATTCGCCTGTGAAGCCATCTGGTCCTGGGCTTTTCTTTGTTGGAAGATTTTTAATCACAGTTTCAATTTCAGTGCTTGTGATTGGTCTGTTCATATTTTCTATTTCTTCCTGATTCAGTCTTGGCAGGTTGTGCATTTCTAAGAATTTGTCCATTTCTTCCAGATTGTCCATTTTATTGGCATAGAGTTGCTTGTAGTAATCTCTCATGATCTCTTTTATCTCTGCAGTGTCAGTTGTTACCTCTCCTTTTTCATTTCTAATTCTATTGATTTGAGTCTTCTCCCTTTTTTTCTTGATGAGTCTGGCTAGTGGTTTATCTATTTTGTTTATCTTCTCAAAGAACCAGCTTTTAGTTTTATTGATCTTTGCTATTGTTTCCTTCATTTCTTTTTCATTTATTTCTGATCTGATTTTTATGATTTCTTTCCTTCTGCTAGCTTTGGGTTTTTTTTGTTCTTCTTTCTCTAATTGCTTGAGGTGCAAGGTTAGGTTGTTTATTCGAGATGTTTCCTGCTTCTTAAGGTGGGCTTGTATTGCTATAAACTTCCCCCTTAGAACTGCTTTTGCTGCATCCCACAGGTTTTGGGTCGTTGTGTCTCCATTGTCATTTGTTTCTAGGTATTTTTTGATTTCCTCTTTGATTTCTTCAGTGATCACTTCATTATTAAGTAGTGTATTGTTTAGCCTCCATGTGTTTGTATTTTTTACAGATCTTTTCCTGTAATTGATATCTAGTCTCATGGCGTTGTGGTCAGAAAAGATACTTGATACAATTTCAATTTTCTTAAATTTACCAAGGCTTGATTTGTGACCCAAGATATGATCTATCCTGGAGAATGTTCCATGAGCACTTGAGAAAAATGTGTATTCTGTTGTTTTTGGATGGAGTGTCCTATAAATATCAATTAAGTCCATCTTGTTTAATGTATCATTTAAAGCTTGTGTTTCCTTATTTATTTTCATTTTGGATGATCTGTCCATGGGTGAAAGTGGGGTGTTTAAGTCCCCTACTATGAATGTGTTACTCTCGATTTCCCCTTTTATGGCTGTTAGTATTTGCCTTATGTATTGAGGCGCTCCTATGTTGGGTGCATAAATATTTACAATTGTTATATCTTCTTCTTGGATCGCTCCCTTGATCATTATGTAGTGTCCTTCTTTGTCTCTTTTAATAGTCCTTATTTTAAAGTCTATTTTGTCTGATATGAGAATTGCTACTCCAGCTTTCTTTTGGTTTCCATTTGCATGGAATATCTTTTTCCATCCCCTTACTTTCAGTCTGTATGTGTCTCTAGGTCTGAAGTGGGTCTCTTGTAGACAGCATATATAAGGGTCTTGTTTTTGTATCCATTCAGCTAATCTGTGTCTTTTGGTGGGAGCATTTAGTCCATTTACATTTAAGGTAATTATCGATATGTATGTTCCTATTCCCATTTTCTAAATTGTTTTGTGTTCGTTATTATAGGTCTTTTCCTTCTCTTGTGTTTCTTGCCTAGAGAAGATCCTTTAGCATTTGTTGTAAAGCTGGTTTGGTGGTGCTGAACTCTCTCAGCTTTTGCTTGTCTGTAAAGGTTTTAATTTCTCCATCAAATCTGAATGAGATCCTTGCTGGGTAGAGTAGTCTTGGCTGCAGGTTTTTCTCCTTCATCACTTTCAGTATGTCCTGCCACTCCCTTCTGGCTTGTAGGGTTTCTGCTGAGAGATCAGCTGTTAACCTTATGGGGATTCCCTTATGTGTTATTTGTTGTTTTTCCCTTGCTGCTTTTAATATGCTTTCTTTGTATTTAATTTTTGACAGTTTGATTAATATGTGTCTTGGCGTATTTCTCCTTGTATTTATCCTGTATGGGACTCTCTGTGCTTCCTGGACTTGATTAACTATTTCCTTTCCCATATTAGGGAAGTTTTCAACTATAATCTCTTCAAATATTTTCTCAGTCCCTTTCTTTTTCTCTTCTTCTTCTGGAACCCCTATAATTCAAATGTTGGTGCGTTTAATGTTGTCCCAGAGGTCTCTGAGACTGTCCTCAGTTCTTTTCATTCTTTTTTCTTTATTCTGCTCTGCAGTAGTTATTTCCACTATTTTATCTTCCAGGTCACTTATCCGTTCTTCTGCCTCAGTTATTCTGCTATTGATCCCATCTAGAGTATTTTTAATTTCATTTATTGTGTTGTTCATCGTTGCTTGTTTCATCTTTAGTTCTTCTAGGTCCTTGTTAACTGATTCTTGCATTTTGTCCATTCTATTGTCCATTCTATCTCCAAGATTTCGGATCAACCTTACTATCATTATTCTGAATTCTTTTTCAGGTAGACTGCCTATTTCCTCTTCATTTGTTAGGTCTGGTGCATTTTTATCTTGCTCCTTTATCTGCTGTGTGTTTTTCTGTTTTCTCATTTTGCTTATCTTACTGTGTTTGGGGTCTCCTTTTTGCAGGCTGCAGGTTCGTAGTTCCTCCTGTTTTTGATGTCTGTCTCCAGTGGCTAAGGTTGCTTCAGTGGGTTGTGTAGGCTTCCTGGTGGAGGGGACTAGTGCCTGTGTTGTGGTGGATGAGGCTGGATCTTGTCTCTCTAGTGGGCAGGTTCACGTCTGGTGGTGTGTTTTGGGGTGTCTGTGGCCTTATTATGATTTTAGACAGCCTCTCTGCTAATGGGTGGGGTTGTGTTCCTGTTTTGCTAGTTGTTTGGCACAGGTTGTCCAGCACTGTGGTTTGCTGGTCGTTGAGTGAAGCTGGGTGCTGGTGTTAAGATGGAGGTCTCTGGGAGATTTTTGCCGTTTGATATTATGTGGAGCTGGGAGGTCTCTTGTGGACCAGTGTCCTGAAGTTGGCTCTCCTACCTCAGAAGCAGAGCCCTGACTCCTGGCTGGAGCACCAAGAGCCTTTCATCCACACGGCTCAGAATAAAAGGGAGAAAAAGTAGAGGGAATTAGTAGAAGTATGAGGAAAGAGAGAAGGAAAGGAGCGAAGGAAGGAGGGAAGGAAGGAAGGAAGGAAGAAAGAAAGAAAGAAGCAAAGAAGGAAAGAAGGCAAGAAGGAACGAAAGGAGGGAGGGAGGGAGGGAGGAAGGAAGGAAGGAAGGAGGGAAAGAAGGAAAAACAGAAAGAAAGAAGATACAGTAAAAATAAAATAAAGTATAATAAAGTTATTGAATTAAAAAATTCTTATTTAGGAAAAAAAAAGGGACGGATAGAACCTTAGGACAAATGTTGGAAGCAAAGCTATACAGACAAAATCTTACACAGAAGCGTACACATACACCCTCACTAAAAGAGGTAAAGGGGGAAAATCATAAATCTTGCTGTCAGAGACCACCTCCTCAATTTGGGATGATTCATTGTCTAAAGGAGGGAAGGAAGGAAGGAAAGAAAAAGAAAGGATGAGGGTAAAGTATAATAACGTTCTTAAAATTAAAATTGATTATTAAGAAAAAAATTTTAAGAAAAAACCATGAAGGGATAGAACCCTAGGACAAATGGTGGAAGCAAGACTATACAGACAAGATCTCACACAGAAGCATACACATACACATTCACAAAAAGAGGAATAGGGAAAAAAATCATAGATCTTGCTCCCAAAGTCCACCTCCTTAATTTGGGATGATTGGCTGTCTATTCATGTATTCCACAGATGCAGGGTACATCAAGTTGATTGTGGAGCTTTAATCCGCTGCTTCTGAGGCTGCTGGGAGAGATTTCCCTTTCTCTTCTTTGTTCTCACAGCTCACAGGGGCTCAGCTTTGGATTTGGCCCTGCCTCTGCGTGTAGGTCGCTGGAGGGCGTCTGTTTTTTGCTCAGACAGGACCGGGTTAAAGGAGCCGCTGATTCGGGGGTTCTGGCGTACTGAGGCCGGTGGGGAGGGAGGGGCATGGAATGCGGGGTGGGCCTGCGGCGGCAAAGTCCGGCGTGACCCTACACCAGCCCGAGGCCCACCGTGTGCTCTCCCGGGGAAGTCGTCCCCGGATCCCGGGAACCCGGCAGTGGCGGGCTGCACAGGCTCCGCGGAAGAGGGGTGTGGAGAGCGACCTGTGCTCGCACACAGGCCCCTTGGTGGTGGCAGCAGCAGCCCCAACGTCTCCCGCCCGCCTCTGGGGTCCGCGCCTCCAGCCGTGGCTCGCGCCCGTCTCTGGGGTCCGTGCCCTCAGCCGCGGCTCGCGCCCGTCTCTGGGGTCCGCGCCCTCAGCCGCGGCTCGCGCCCGTCTCTGGGGTCCGCGCTTTCAGCCGCGGCTCGCGCCCGTCTCTGGGGTCCGCGCTTTCAGCCGTGGCTTGCGCCCGTCTCTGGGGTCCGCGCTTTCAGCCACGGTTCGTGCCCGTCTCTGGAGTTCCTTTAAGCAGCGTTCTTAAACCCCTCTCCTCAAGCACCAGGAAACAAAGAGGGAAGAAAAAGTCTCTTGCCTCTTCGGCAGGTGCAGACTTTTCCCCGGACTCCCTCCCAGCTAGCTGTGGTGCACTAACCCCTTCAGGCTATGTTCAAGCCGCCAACCCCAGTCCTCTCCCTGCTCTCCGTCCGAAACTGAAACCCGAGCCTCAGAGCCTCAGCTCGCAGCCCTGCCCGCCCCAGCGGGTGAGCAGACAAGCCTCTCGGGCTGGTGAATGCCGGTCGGCACCAATCCTCTGCGCGGGAATCTGCCCGCTTTGCCCTCCGCACCCGTTGCTGTGCACTCCTCCGCAGGTTCGAAGCTCCCCCCTCCGCCTCCCGCAGTCTCTGCCTGTGAAGGGGCTTCCTAGTGTGTGGAAACTTTTCCTCCTTCACAGCTCCCTCCCACTGGTGCAGGTGCCATCCCTATCCTTTTGTCTCAGTTTATTCTTTTTTTCTTTTGCCCTACCCAGGTACGTGGGGAGTTTCTTGCCTTTTGGGAGGTCTGAGGTCTTCTGCCAGCCTTCAGTAGGTGATCTGTAGGAGTTGTTCCACATGTAGATGTATTTAAGGTGTATCTGTGGGGAGGAAGGTGATCTCCGCATCTTACTCTTCCGCCATCTTACTGCTCCTGGATCAATCCATAGGTTTTAAGATTCTTACTAGTCAGGTATATTCTTAGGCGTTTAATATGGGGTGTTGAGTCACTTCGTTGAGCAAGGAGTAGCTCTTGTCTATTACATATTTGGCTTATGGAACGGTATGTGTGCTAATTTCAATCTCTGGTTTTATGCAGCACCCGAACTCACCTTTCCCCTTAAGCAAGCATAAGTTGGTTTTCTACATTTGAGACCCTGTTCTGTTTTGTAATTCAGTTCCTGTGTAGCCAAGTTTACATTCCATGTATTAGTGATATCTTATGATGTTTCTTTTTCTGTGTGACTTATTTCACTTAGCATCATCGTAAATGAATCCACTCATTATGCTGCTACGGGCCTGATGACATAGATTTCATTGCTGAGTGATATTGCATTGTACGTAAGTACCACGACTTCTTTATCAATTTTTCGCTTTCTGTGATATTGAACTTGTACCGTAAACGAGGTTCTTGTAAACAGAGGCATCCCAAATTTGGGGTGGCTGTGTCTTTTTGATTTTAATTTCCCTAAGCTATAGGACCATAAGTGGAAGTGCCCTAGGCTCTGTTGCTTTGTTTTTTAGATATTTCAGGAAACACCATACACTTCTCCAGAGTGGCTGTTGGCAATTTACATCCCGCCCATCAGCATAACAAGGCTCCCAGTTCTCCTTGGCCTGTCCTGCCTTTGTGGATTTTACACTTTTTCAAATGGCCCTTTTGACTGTGGGTAAGTGAGACTTCATTTTAGTGCAGATTTCTTTTGCAAGCTTGCTTGGTTGGCCAGAAATTGCGTATGCCTTTTTTCCTGAATATATTCAGGAAAAAAGGCATACGCCCTTTTTGGCCAAGTGCATCATTGTGGACGTTCTGCCTCTTTTCCTATGCTTTAAATGCAATTCCAGTCTACCTCCTGAAATCGGTTTCCTGCAATTCTGCCCCGCTTTCAAGTCCTCTTGGCAGCCTTACTTCAATATATTTTTGGATGATAGCTGTCATTTATAACTCTGTAGGTTTGTGCATTACAGTGCCCCTGAGCTCCTTTCTTCAACTCTCTTTCTTGTGAGCTGGCCGCAACACCGCAGGATTGCTTCAGCCCCTAGTATGGTTCCGGCATGGCACGCTGAGCCTTTGGTTAATTCCTCTTCCTGGTGGGAAATGAAAGTTAAATTTGCCCATCCAGACACCTCCAGCTAGTCTCTCATTGGTTCTCCCTATTCCTGTTCATCTTCCACAGAAATTGCAAACTGGCACAAACAGGAGCTTAAAGGCACTGACTCTCCAAGTGGGGAGAGTGTTAGTAAAGCGTCTGGAATGTTGCATCCGAGTACCAGGGGACGAAAACTGAGACACATTTGAACACGTTTCCCGATCACACGGTGGATCATACTCTGGGTTCAACATGCATGTTTAGCTGAAGGAAGAATCCCTTAAACCTGGAGAGTTGAGACCCATGGAATTGGTACCATGCAATATGACTTAAAAGGGTCTACATTTGCTCACCGAACCTCAACAATCCTATCACTGCTGCGTTTATGCCGCTCTACACACGCTTGATTCTCTTTCGGAGACATATAAATCCATAGGTTTTAAGATTCTTACTAGTCAGGTATATTCTTAGGCGTTTAATATGGGGTCTTGAGTCCACTTCGTTGAGCAAGGAGTAGCTCTTGTCTATTACATATTTGGCTTATGGAACGGTATCTGTGCTAATTTCAATCTCTGGTTTCATGCAGCACCCCAACTCATCTTTCCCCTTAAGCAAGCATAAGTTGGTTTTCTACATTTGAGACCCTGTTCTGTTTTGTAATTCAGTTCCTGTGTAGCCAAGTTTACATTCCCTGTAGTAGTGATATCTTATGATGTTTCTTTTTCTGTGTGACTAATTTCACTTAGAATCATCGTACCTGAATCCACTCATTATGCTGCTACGGGCCTGATGACATAGATTTCATTGCTGAGTGATATTGCATTGTACGTAAGTACCACAATTTCTTTATCCGTTCTTCGCTTTCTGTGATATTGAACTTGTACCGTAAACGAGGTTCTTGTAAACAGAGCTGTCCCAAACATTGGGGTGGCTGTGTCTTTTTGATTTTAATTTCCCTAAGCTATAGGACCATAAGTGGAAGTGCCCTAGGCTCTGTTGCTATGTTTTTAGATGTTTCAGGAAACACCATACACTTCTCCAGAGTGGCTGTTGGCAATTTACATCCCGCCCATCAGCATAACAAGGCTCCCAGTTCTCCATGGCCTGTCCTGCCTTTCTGGATTTTACACTTTTTTCAGATGGCCCTTTTGACCGGGGGGAAGTGAGACTTCACTGTAGTGCAGATTTCCTTTGCAAGATTGCTTGGTTGGCCAAAAAGGGCGTATGCCTTTTTTCCTGAATATATTCAGGAAAAAACGAATACGCTCTTTTTGGCCAAGTGCATCATTGTGGACGTTCTGCCTCTTTTCCTATGCTTTAAATGCAATTCCAGTCTACCTCCTGAAATCGGTTTCCTGCAATTCTGCCCTGCTTTCAAGTCCTCTTGGCAGCCTTACTTC